>NC_136294.1:13015538-13079020 GCF_964198595.1 Lampetra fluviatilis | reverse complement strand
TTCCATATTTAGACTCAAAATGCATTTAGAGCATTTGGCTGCTATAAATTTCCCCGGGATAAGCCAGGTTGCTTCTGAAACATAGCTACATAGCTCAGTGGGAACTTGCCTGGTATAATAAAACAATTGTGTTTAGGTTCATCGTGAGTGAGTAATGATTCTGTAATCTGTCCTCAACGCAGTAAAGAGTTACGTGCAGTTGCATTGTACTCGGTGCATACGAGCTGTTAACGACACGTGGGTCAGATACTTGACGGGGTAACGAGTGACCACAGAGAGAGACGCTGGTTCATGGAGCACGAGCAGGGCGCTTGGGCAGGACGCGTCGCGGGCGAGAAGGGACGATGGCCAGTGGCCGAGATGAATGATGCAAGTGGCAGCACATCAGAGAGGACGTTACGCTGGGGAGCGATGGAGCGATGAGATTAGCTTGTGCGCAGGCGTTATTTGTATCGTTACAACGCTGGACGATGAAAGACGTGTGTACAGCTTGGGGAGGCCTTCATCCGCCGGTGGATTGACCAAGGCTGACAACGATGAAGCATTGCCCCCTCTTCTTTATAAACCAACGTTCCTGCTTGTTTGTGTGTTTGAGTGGACGTTTTAATTAGTAAAGTGCATGAAAAGTAAGACATCAGCCAGAAACGGTTGCCACTTTAAAGCCAAAATGACAATCGTTGTGTGCGTCTCATCTCACTTTGTGCGCCGTCGACGTCAAGGGGGTCACGGGCAGGGGCTGTGCCAACAGAGACGTGTTTACACACGAGCAGCAGAGCGCCAGCTCCGGGCCTCTGCGAGCCGTGAGCGTCTCCCATGTTCAGTACGGGGGGCTAATGAAGATAGGCTCGTGCTCCCGTGAGACACTTTGACTTATATTGACGTGGAAGGTAAATTTGCCTCGTAGAGGAAATGGCTTGGTAATTTGACATCCTCATCGTAATCATCACTTGATATTCACACCGCGGCTCCCGCGAAGTGCACCTCGAGGCGTCCTGTGGCCGTCCAGCCGAGGGGACGCCCTGGTGGCAGCTGTCCCTGTGCGGCACAAGGGTGGACGCAGCACCGGCCGGCAAGTGGGCGTTAGTCCGCCAGTCGTGCGCGATGTCGCCACGTGGCTTACCAAATGAGTGATATGCGAGTCATGTGACATCGCTGCACCGCGGTGTTGGTATGCGCGCTGAACATTGCGTTGCGTAAACCAGCGGCGGGGCCAGCTGCAGCCCGCAGGCCGCATGCGTCCCGTGCGGCCCCCCGTCGTGGTGGTCTCGGCGTGTCTCGGGGTGAAGCTCGGGGCACACGGTGAGTGCACGGTGTCGGGCCAGCGGCCCACTGGGGCGCAGCAGCGCCGCTCGCGTGGCACACTGACTAAACTCAAACTCACCGATGTTTTTTATTTTGCCAAATAAGGGCCCCACTGAGCTACATCGCTCTTTTTTTAAAGAAGCGACCTTGCGATAGCTCAACGAAGTGGCCTATCAATGTGGACATTTATACCTGCCAAATACTCTAAATGCGTGTTTCTAAATGTGCAGGGAAAAACCGGAGGACGTGGAGAGAGACACGCAAACTCCAAATATACAGCAGGCGTCAGGGTCGGGATTTACCCCACGATCTCCTGCACACCAGGCGAGGTAGTGAACATTTCACCACCGTGGTACTCCTAACTCGTCGAGGTTGCCCATCACTACTGTAAACCCTTCACCATCTTTTAGTTGGCTTGTAATAACGCATCGATTCATCGCTTAAAATCGGCCCTTAGCTCACGATACATTGAAGACTGCGTGGGATAATCGATTTGTTTACGATTTATACAATGTACAGTACAGCGTAAGCCAATTTTACACTTGGGCCTATGGAGCAAATGCAGCCGTGCGAATGAGACGAAGGAACGGGACGATGAAAGACGAGAATAATTGATCCTTCGGTTGAGTCGTCACCCCAGATGGTGAGAGGGGGGACACGCGTGGCTGCGTGTCTGTCCCCTTGGTGGTGCTCCCTGCGCCCTGTGGCCTGCCCAAGCGTTGCGTTGTCACCTCGCGACCGTCCTCTTCAGGGACGGCTACCGAACGGCTCTACGTTCCGCGGCGATGTTGCCGCAAAATTTTACGTTCCTAGCTCGGCGGCGCACCACCTCGTGAGATTTCCACGCTTTGGCATGCGGTGGCCACACGGGAGTGAGAGGCGTGTGTCGTTGCGGCAGGCGAAGATAAATCTTCAAAGGAGGCTCTGCTTCGGGCGCTTTTCCAATCCGATCTTCTGCGTGTTTTGTCACAAATGGAGCAGTTCTCCCGTAGGCCATCGCGGAGCTGGCAGCCTGGTATAGCGATACGCGTCGGGTTCTGCTGAGAGTGGGAGGCAACCTGGTTGTATTTTAATCAGGTGGGTACATGGGCTGGCTCGGCTCACGTCAAATACGAACACGTTTTTGTTGAAAAAATATGTTGAATTGCATTTGACAGTGGCAAGGACTCTGAGCGTAAGATTGGAATGCAGCGTGTTCTCCTTTAATGCGGTAGTAGTTGCGTTCCTGAACAACACCACGTTATGGAAAAATCGCGTTATAATAAATAATATTATATAGGATAAAGCACAGTCCGCGATAACACGTGAGATGTGTACGCAGGCTGAACAAAGACTGAGGTGCGTGGGTAGCATTTAGAAGCATCCAGCAGCATCCCCACTGCCTTGTGCGATGCTACGCCGAGGCAGCCATACGACCGCTTATTGCTACTCGTGTGACGTAGTTCCATTCATTCAATCGAGTCCTATCCAATTCGCATCCACGTTATAAACATTGTGTTCCCTAATAGATTCATCGCATATATCCAATGCGTGTTATGAAAACATGCGGCGTTATAGGAGAAAAAGACTATATAACCCCATTAACATTGGATTAAACCTTTGAATATAAGGCATTCGATTAATGTATTTAACTGTAAATTATATGTGTGTTTTACTGTTGCTGGATGTGCATGAAACAAAGTCGTACAGATTGTGCTACAACGACTGATGCCACGGTGTGACAAGCTGTGTTCCCCAGATTCTAGATACATGCGAGAAAGGTTTTTTACTTTTAATATTGGCTCTGGTACATTCTCAGATAATTTCCATGTAATTCTTCCATGATGCATAAAACATGCGTCTCAAGAATATTCTCTCCAGCACATGAGTGCAAGTGTCTACATGAGGCAAAACAACCCCCTACCCCTCGTGGTGCCGGACGGGCAACGCTATCATGGGCAGTGCTGTGGGGGGAGGGCCAATTCTGAATGGCCTTTTCCCTCATGGCGTTTGTGACCACCACAGCGGCCAAAAGGGGAAAATTTTAATTAATAAGCTTGTGCCGGAGGCCCCGGGGGGACAGGTGTCTATGACGTCTCCTGGCCAAACCCCATTTGGCGGAGCCAGGAGACTGAATCCTTACCCTCGGGGCTCCTCCAGAAACAACAAAAAACCACTATGTGTGGCCACGTGGAATATTCGAACGCCCACTGCGGAGGAGAGGCTGCCACTCCTCTTTTGGGAGCTGGACCGGTACCGCCTGGATCTCTGTGGCATTCAGGAGGTCCGGAGGACCGGCTCTGGCTTTTGCCACCATGAGGGGTGGACAGTCCTCTTCTCGGGGCAGGAGACTGCCAAACAACAGGGAGTGGCTCTTCTTCTGAACAAAATAATGAAGGGGGCGTGGGAGCATCGCGGTGAGGTGTGGGAAGCTGTAAGCCCCAGGCTACTTTGGGCTCGCCTTCCCATCAACCAGTGGTGAAGACGAACATCCGTGGAGGGATGCAGGCAAGGCCAATGAGTCAGATGCCTTCTATGACCTCCTGTCACAGGTGCTAGCTAAAGTGGCCCCTTGGGATAGAGTCATCTTGTTGGGTGACTTCAATGCCCGAGTTGGTCATGATGCTGGCACCTGGTCTGGAGTGATTGGAAGGCATGGGCCAGATCAGCTCAATAACAACGGCAGGAGGCTGCTAGATTTTTGTGCAGCCCATGGGCTTGTAATTACCAACATGCTGTTCCGGCATCGGTGCATCCATACAACATCATGGATGCATGCCGGGTCCAAGCAAGAATATCTGCTGGACTACATCGTGATGGAACAGTGGATGCGGGCCCATGTCCTTGACACCAGGACCTAACGTGGAGCTGATCTGCACACTGACCATCAACTCGTCATCTGTAAGATGCGCCTGCCATTTTTCCACTCCAGTGGTGGGTGTACACCCAGGACCCCATTCAAACCCTTAGTGGCATGGTCTCCCTTCTCTACGCTTGCGAAACGTGGAGCCCCCTAATGGAACATATTCGCTGGTTAGAAATATTTAGGCTGGCCTGCCTACGATCCATCCTGGGTTTAACCAGGCTGGATTGTGTGAGGAGCTCACAAATCCTTGAAAGATTTGGACAAAGTCCCATCGGTGAGCTCCTCCGGCCAGGAAGGCTGCGCTGGCTGGGGCATGTAGCCCGCATGCCCAGCCACCGCATGCCTAAACAGCTTTTGTTCGGCCGGATCGAGGGGGCGAAACAGGCGCGCCACGGGCTAGAGAAGAGATGGAGTGATGTGGTATAGGAGGATGTGGAGCTGAGTGGACTTTCCAATGATTGGTACCAGTGGTGTCAAGATCGACCTCTGTGGAGGAGGCTCGTGAAGGATGCTACTGGGCAGTTAGAGGCAGTTGCCCTCCAACAACAACGGAGGGCAGAGGAGCGACGCTCACAACAACGAGCGGAGTGCCGGGTGGCTAAAGCGCAGCAAGTTGGCACAGTAGGGGGCACAGGTGGTGCATCAGCCAGTCATCTCAGTCGACCCGTGGCACCTGCTGGTTCTGCCCCGTGACCTCCTACCAGCGGGCATTCGACACTTCATGTGGCCTCAAGGTGCACATAGCCTGGCACAAGCGGCGTGGTGATGTCACCGCCACTTAGTGGCGAATGGCGGTTGTTGTTGTTGCTATCACAGTGTGTGTTCACTTAACACGTAGGTTTGCGTACCTGATTTAATAATTTTCAACTTCTAACACGCCGCAAAGTATTCGTTCAATCTCCGGGAGACAGAACAACGAGGAGGAACCACAGACGAGAGGGGAGTCAGCCACGCGATGAGCCAGCGCCAATGATTGCCCAAACTCTGTGGTTCTCTATATATTAAGGTGTTATCGGCCAATGAATGAGTGCTTACATTATGATTCGTAATTGATGTTTTTGTTGATTGCGGAAATTCCACATTGCTGTGGCCAAACTCAGCCCTTGGCATCGGATAAGTGACGTTTGGCTTCTCACATAGCCGCACCCACATCCACGTTGTGTCGCAGTGTTTGCCTTCTGCCCACTTGTAGTCATGTCAAGTATAGATTTGACATTTCACTTTCGTTGTTGTGATTTCTCGTGTTCCCTTAAACACGTTAACTCCAAAATGTTTAAGCCTCCTTCTCAATGCTATTAACATCCGCGCGAATACGCTGCCTCCATTTATACATATTCAGTACTGAGCTTTAAATGACTGTCATTAAATGGGGAGCAACTTTCGATCCATCGGCTGCTTCCCCGTTCATTTGAACTTCCTGTGCCGCCCTTCTGTTTACCGCGCGACGACGACGCATTTGTGGGGGGCCACGGTCGGCTCGCTGCTGCAGTGGGGAAAATAAAAACCCGATGGGGGAACTCTTTCCCTGCCCCCCTGCTGCTGCACTGATGGGGACCTCTTTCCCTGTCCCTGCTGCTGCTGCACTTATGGGGAGCTCTTTCCCCCGTCCCTGCTGCTGCACTGATGGGGAGCTCTTTCCCTATCCCTGCTGCTGCACTGATGGGGAGCTCTTTCCCCGTCCCTGCTGCACTGATGGGGAGCTCTTTCCCCGTCCCTGCTGCACTGATGGGGAGCTCTTTCCCCGTCCCTGCTGCACTGATGGGGAGCTCTTTCCCCGTCCCTGCTGCACTGATGGGGAGCTCTTTCCCTATCCCTGCTGCTGCACTGATGGGGAGCTCTTTCCCCGTCCCTGCTGCACTGATGGGGAGCTCTTTCCCCCGTCCCTGCTGCTGCAGTGTGTGGCACTTTCCTCTCGCCGGCCGCTGCGTAACGGAATGTCCTCATCATGCATGGAGCCGCCTGCCTTCACGAACGAGCCGTGTGGAGAGTGCTGCCGGGTCATTAAGAGCCGCTTATTTTAATCAGCCCCAAATTTGAAAAGCGGTTTTGATTTTCATTACGGCGACGTTTGCACATCCCACCGAACGTGTCGGGGGTTAATTAGGGTAACGGTTGAACGCGGCGTTAAATGAAGCGACGGTGGCAATTATCCACTTCGTTTTTTATTGTTTAAGTGAAGAGAGATACGTAGAGAAAGACGACTCTAATTCCACTGTCTGAAAACGAAGTAAATTCGAGGCTTCACGAGTGCTCTCAAGTCGAGTCGGAGGGCCCTCGACATGCAATCGAGCAGAGCTCACCCCTGTCGGCAAGAAGTGCTGCTCGTACCGCCACATTGCAGAAATCCCACATTCCCGTGGATGAGGGCAGTCTTTGCGCCCAAGGATGACCACCGATGACTTCCCACGAGGCCAGGGGCCTGCAACCTGCGGCTCCGGAGCCGCGTGCGGTGGCTCTTTAATTAATTGCTGCTTTGTGACGCTTTTTAGTAACGACCACAATGTTGTATTCACGCGCGTAAGTGGCTCTTGAAATATTGATAAAAATTTTTACCAAAGTCGAAAAACACGGCTTTAATTGTTATTTTGCTTGCCCGATCCCCGCACGACCCATTGGGAACATTTTGGACCCCAGAGTGATGCAAACGGGCCGAGCGGAATTCACCACTCGGTTCAACGCGTCGCCTCCTGGCTGGCTGGGAGTGCTGCCCGAGGCCTCCAGGGTCCGGTCCGTGGCCAGAGTGGGCCCCGTGGCTGGTCCGCAGAGCGGCGCTGCGTGTTGAGATGCTCAGTCGTGGGTGGGCACTCACGAGATGTAAGGTGTCGGCCGTTGTCTGTGCTACTTCAGTGCTAGTGCTGCAGGATGTGTCACTGTGCTGCTTCAGTGCTGCAGGATGTGTCGCTGTGATGCCTTCAGGGGGTGTGGGGGTGCAAACTCTGACGTGGACTCTGTGCAGGAGAAATGTTGAGTGTGCTGTGCGGGGAGCGTTACGGCCACAGACTACACTCGTACACAACATGTGATACAGAGTATATTCATAACACAAAACGCACAAATACACAACGCGACACACACGCCTTGTTGGACGTGCAGAACATCTGTGACATGTGATTTATTAACGTTGTGTATGTACGTGTTTCACTGGGTGTTATATTCGCCGCATTAAAGCCAGGTGATTTGACTTTTTTTTGTTTTTTATGTTTGCTTGTTTACACAGGAAAACTTGTTGTGCCCTGCCATTGTTTTGCAATATTGGGCGATGTTGCTTTGTGTAGTTCCGATTGTGCCACATGTATGTTGAACTTTTTGTCGCACCGTACGTAGCCATCCGTGCTCATCGGAGGTGCGGGGCAATTTTCAGCATTGGGATGTTCATAATCAACGTTTTTGGGTTGATTATGAATAACATTGGTCGCGAAAGCCTACGTGTTAAACTGAGCATTGGGATGTTTTGGCCAATACCATTAACCGTTGTATGTTGTTTAGCTATGAGAGGAAACTGGAGATCCCGGAAACTCATGCAAAAGAGGGGGAGAGAGCGAGAGTACACAAAACCTCCACGCAGAAAGACGCCCAAGTTGGGAATTGAACCCATAACATTTTTGCTTTGAGGTGCAAATGTTCCCACTGTGCCACCCTGATTGACCATGGCTGATGATAATGACGACGATGGATTCTCATCACAGCGTGCTGGGAGTTTGCTGTCCCACTGCTGCTGTGAGCATGCGAGAGGCGGCTCCTTCAGAGGCGGTGGTTCCCCACCTGCGGGCCACGTTCCGCTGGTGCGCCACGGGTCGTTTGCGGGCACTACGATTGAGAAGGGGGTTTTAATTTAGAATTATTTTTTAGAATTATCGTTGCACGATGGTCGGCAAAACGATGTTTGATGTTTTGACGTCGGTGCGTCGGTTCAGAACCACTGCCCTATTAAGGGCCACCCCTCCCTCTGCTGTACTGTCCAGGCCACTCAGCAGCCGCTCAGCTCCTGTGCAAAATGTAGCAGCGGTACTTTATTAAAATCTCCTGACCTTGATTTAGTAGACGGTGAAGTATAGTAAACCCAAAGTTACTCTTCTTGGTTATTTCGGTAAAGTCACGTAGAAGGAAAATAATAAAATAATAAAAATAAAACATAATAAAATAATTGTCTCGACAGACCTGTTCTTCACCTGAAGACGGCTGCTTGCGTTGTGGCCGAAACGTCGTGAGAATAATTTTATTATGTTTTATTTTTATTATTTTCCTTCTACGTGACTTTACCGAAAGAACCAAGAAGATGAATCCCTGCAGTCACGAAAGCTTTAAATCGAAAACCAAAGTTACTCGGCATATGAATAATGTTTTAACTATAATTACATTTTTTTTCAGTTACATTTGACTACTGAATTTTACTTCTCCTCTCACGTAAAAATTGCATATCCCATAATGCATTGTTCACAATTGAAGGCCGCAGGAAGGGATGCTTCTTGTCGTGACTGAATTCCACCCACCCGACTCCCTCTCCGTTGGGCCGGGCTCCTGGCGTCGAGGATGATTACACGGGCCGGGCGACGTGTGCCGTGTGTGGCAGTGACGAGTCAACTCCGCCGAATAGGGGCGACCTTTGTAGTGCCGCCCATCTTTCACGCGTTTTGCGTGAAAAAGTGACTTGCAGGTTGCGTGCATTGAACGAGGATTGATGGGAATCAAGCCTAAATTCCGCAACGGTTCAATAAACCTATCGACGGCTGGCCGGCTGTAGGCGTAAAGATGCGGCGGTTGTGCATCGCCTCACCTCTCCGCCTTCACGATGACATTCTCAGTGGAGTCGATGGCGCCGTCGCGTTCAGGTCCTCAAACGCACCACACCCCCATGCCGCTTCACGTTTACTCGTATCCTGCTTGAGCCTTCATCGCACCAATAACTGAGTAAACCTCACGCGAGTAAAACGAGTACAGTACGCAGCTTCTTGTACGCACATTTTTGGTTATTTACTTTTGATTCGGAAATTGCGGTTCAGGCACAACAATAATTGTGGCTATTTATTCTTGGCCAAATAAATAAAAACCCGCCCGGTGCGCTGAACGCATACCGCGCATACTCCTTGTGTCGTACGGACTGCCGACGATAGTTTCACGGAACTTTGAGCGCCTCGCTGTTTGTTGCCCGGAGCAGCACGGGAGGAAAGATAAGAACGCACCTCACAAAACAGCGCTGACTCGATCGATCTCCCTGAAGCGGACCCGCCGCCGCTGCCGCCGCCACCGCTGCTCGGATATGCGCGCCCCGTGCCTTCTGCGGCTCTGCATATCTAGAGCAGCAGTTGCTTGCATGCTCACGGGCCGCATGGTGAACACACGGCACCGGCTGTCAGTGAAATGTTGGGGCGAGAAAGCGAGCGACAGAAAGAGCCCCCCCATTGTTGTGTGATGAAAAGCTGGGCCTCGCCAGATATGCAGCAGCGGGCTGTCAACGAATACAAAGCACCGTACAATGTTATTCATTGCGAGGTTTTTACCTTTCTTTTTGCCCCAAGAGGCCGGTTATCACCTTCTTTCAACTCCCGGGGAGATTAACTGGGGCCAAATTCATATTTCATGTGTGAACACGCCAAAACTCCCTCACCTGTACAAAATGTTTATTCAGGACATAAACCCTCGGAATCTTTGATATCCCGCCGCTCTGCAGTGCTTTGTAGCCGAAGACAAAAAAAAATCCCCACGTGGGTCTCAGGCAATCGGTGAATGCCCCATACGCCTGGAATTCCATCGCTCTAAAAATGCCCTCGGTTCCTCTCCCTCCTAAGTCATAGTTTGACGCTGAGCTGTCCATTCTTCACGATAACGTCACTTGCAATCACTTTTGACATGCATCCCTGTCTGTTTACATATCAGTTGACGTATATAATGCAACTTAATTGCAATTGTACCGGTCACCAGTCTACAAATACTATTCTTGAGTTGACTTGTGCTACAGGGAATTTCTTGTTTGGCATGAATATGTTTGTGCAAAATGTAATGTTTCTCATTGACACAGTTGCTTTTGCACTGATTTCTATTCGCCTCATTGCTGCACTTTATTTAATTTGTTTTGTCATTTTTGGTGACTAAGGTGACTCTTGCACAGGAGACTATCCTGCTCTCTTAAGTTGTCACCTAGTTAAACAAATTAAACTCAAACTTTAAGCAATTTAAGTGCCCAGTAAACATGTTGGATACCCAGTATGGGTACAGTAATCATCACCATCATCATCGTCGTAAATCCACTTCTGGATCAAGCAGTGGTTCTGCGATGCTACAGTCGCAGAACCACTGCATGAGCCAATCTCGTTGGTCCACCTCCACAGTGGTCATCCTTCTTGGGTGCCATTGCCAGTTGTCTCATCAGTCGGCCATCATCCCCTTATGGCGGTCCGTCCTGCACAAGGCCCCTTTCTCTTTTCTGAACGGTGATCGGAATATCTCCGCCACTCTGGGGCTTGCTCTCCGAACCACGTGTTCGTCTTTGCATCAACGGCCGGTTGTCCTTTGGATAGACTCTAATAACAGCTCTCTATATTAAAATGAACTAAGCAGCGCCTTGTACCCATAGCGCAAGTTTTCTAAACGCAAGTTAAATTATTTTCTTTTGTTTCCGTTCGCCACTGATAATCGCCACGAGTCAGTTTGCAGGATCTCAATACGAGTCAGCTGCATGTACCATGTGAATCGATCCTCCCATATCTCGGGTACAACCTCTCCATTGATATTGGGAGCTGTGGCGGTGCTACATGGAAATTCTGGAGGTATTCTGGTAATGACAAGATCAGAGATCTAATAATTCATCATCCACATTGATTGATCCAGGAGAGCCACACTGAGTCATAGAACTCTTTGATCAGTAGGGTCCTGCTTCATTGGGTTTGTATATTGTGATGTTATCGGCCAATTAATGATGAGTGGTTTTTACACGTCCTTTTTTACTCCATTCAAAAACCGAGAGACAAACGTATGAAATCTAAAGCCCCCATCTCTTGTGAGGAATGCGACACTGTCCGCTGCTGCTCTTCTCGTGAAATAATTACCAGCAGCTCTCGAAGGGTTCCGGGCACGGGCGGTCCGGCACGCTCATCGCGTCGAGGTCAAAAGGGCCCCACTCGAGGCTTCTAACGGATATCCCTGTGGGAAGGGATCATCCCTGCAGGGAAGCCAGGACACGAGTGCTCTCAAATGCGGAAAGTCGCTTTTTCCACGGTAATAAGGGGCGCTACAGTGGCTATGAGATGTTAAGTCCCTCGCCTGATTTTCAGGTCGTGGGTTTGATTCCGACCCTGACGTCTGCTCTATATTTGGAGTGTGCGTGTTTCTCTCCCCATGGTCGTGTGAATTTTTCTCCGGGTCCTCTGGCGTTTTCCTCCACATTTAGAAACGTGCTCTGCTATACATTTCCACATGATAAGCCACTTCGTTGAGCTATCATTTGTGATGGTCAGGTCGTTCTGAAAAGAGCTTCATAGCTCAGTGGGCCTTACCTGGTAAAATAAAAAATAGTTTTAATCGTTTTTAAATTGGCCCCCCACTCGGGCGTTCGGAATGCAAGTTCCACCACGGCACGAAGGTCCGACGCAGAGCGCCGGGCTGGGATTGCACCCACATTGTACCCCGAGTTGTCCTGGGATTTGGTGGACACAAAGATGCTGTTTTTTTTTTGTGCCCAAAAGTGCAGGACTTGTACTTGGCTGTCGTGAGATACTTTAATTGCAGGTGTGCGGGCCTCCTACTCGCTTGTCCGTTCAGTGGACCACTCACCATCAGAAACTCCTTCTCCCGTACGAGTTGCATTACGTGTCAGACACGCCAATTACGTACGTCCGAGAGGAGTTGCGTATGTATGATTACGTACGCATGGTGGAGGCCTATTTTTAGAGGTCAGTCTTTTCTCCCCAGATGAATGGAGACGATCGGCTATCACGTCTCCTCTCTGAGTCAGGGTGACTGAGCGTATCCCCTGCCGGGTTCGTACAGAACTCAAAGGCTGTCTACCTGAAAGTGCGGCTTGAGTATCAACAGAGTGTAAACATTGTAAATTCACGCTTATTATTCACTGGAAAGGTCAACTCGATCGGCACCCTATTATGTCTGGCCTTAGCAGTCACTTGGATGAGTTACCGGACCAATGGGCAAATATGATAATTAAGAAGAAGTCAGAGTTGGGATTAATGCTTATTTTGGTCATGAATAGTTTAGGGAAAGCACGGTGGAGGCAAAGCGCGGAGACAAAGTACAGTACGCGTCACTCATGGCGTTTAGCAATTGTGCGCTGGTTCATGTGCGCGTGAAGGTGATCGTACCGCTTGCGCGTACGCAGGCCTGCCTGCAGACTAGCGATTTGATGAATCGGCACGATTCAGGGTCGCGATTCTGAATCTAGAGAACATATTTGTCGATGTTGTGGCGAGTGGTAACACTTGTGTTATACGCCGCAGGGGGCGGTGTGGCCCATTGCATCACAGACGGATCGATGCCCTGCGCGCTTTGGCGCGTGTATCGTTCACTTGTGCATCAGTAAGAATCGACTAATCGGCACAAGGTGCCATCCCCGTGCAGACTTTTACGAAACTATGCACTGAAAATCGAAACGGTGTCTACTCCACGTGCTCTGTCTCATTGCCCTGTCTTCCAGTCGTCAAAACGACTCTGAAGAGATGGCATTTTTTTCCCACGTTCTGGAAATGTGATTTTTATTTAATTTTCACTTGCGATGTTTGTCGCGTCTGCTGCTTGCTTAGCAGACGACAAATCTGTGCGAAGGGGTTCACAAGGCCCGTGCAGGGCAGCGCTCTGTGACCCACCACACGTGAGGTCGTGTCACCCACCCCACGTGGGATCGTGTCACTCACCACTCGTGGGATCGTGTCACTCACCACTCGCCGCCGCTCAATCGCGCAGCTACAGTTCAGAAAAATTGTGAGAAATCCTTTTATGCTCCCGTGCGGCCAACACGTACGGCTGGAGATGTGGGCCAAGGACGAAAAATAAATGTGGAGGATTGCATAAATCAAAGAAGACTTATTAGATGGATAACAGTAGGCAATGTTTTTTGTTGCTGTAGACGACTGAAATGTAAAAATAGCATTACGTAAATACGTGCATAGTTTAGCATTGATCGTGCTTCAATTTTAAAATCAACTTATACAGATGACATTCAGGGCACGACCTTTGTCAGAATTGTATAAACAACTGTCATTTCCGCTCTGCTGTGCATATTTGTCAAGACGAGATGACGGGTGGTGCTTCGGGTAAAACACCGGACATCAATACCCTGCTCGATCGTTAGACGTGGTGGAGCGTTTGAGAGGGGCCAGCGTTGCGATGACAGCTTGACACGGGATGAAGGAAATGCCAATGGGATGATCCATCTGTAAATTGGTTCAGCCCCATCAAATGGGAGAGCTGCGATAGAGCTGCAATTTCTCCGGGTCACCCAGAACGGCCACCAAAATGAATCCACTATTCCCAGCGAAAGGGCGGCTCCAAAAAGAATGTGGACGCTCATTTCGGAGCGCCGCGGTAAGCGGGGACCGTTGCACATCCTGCGGCACGGCGTGCCGAGGCGAGCGTCTGCTGGAAGGGCGCTCGGTCGTGCTACCGGCGCCCCAGAGCCGGCTCCGCCTCCGCCCGGACTCGGTCTCGCGGCCGCTGCTCGTCATCCCCTTCGCCGCGATGCCCTCGCCTCTCCGGGGAGGGTCGTTAGGGGGGGTGAGCAGCCCATCGCGCGGGGACGCCGGGGGGCATCGCCGGTGCTTTTGGGAAATTGGAACCATCAGAGGTTATTACTTCCCCTCTCAGCAGACCGGGTAAGAGGGCCCCCTTGACAATGACTGCAGGGCGGGCCGGTGTCACTTGTGGGGCGTCTGCCTCCTGATGAATCTGCTCCTCTCCATCCCTCTCAACTTCTGCTCGTGCCGTGCAGCTCTCCGTGGCTGTCTCTGCGCTCGTTTGCTCCGTTGGCGGTGTTCTTTTTCCCAACGTCCGTGCTCGCGGTCCTTGTCAGAGGAGGTGATCCGCACAGTTGGGAACAATATTGCCTGCCATGATATGAAATGTTATTCTCCTAAAATACTCCAACCTGCTCTTACCTCTTTACTTCGTCTTTTTTCCTGCCAGTTGCATTCACGAATGTCCATGCAGTCCTCTATTGTGTGCTCCTGGTTGTGTCCCTTCAGCTAATAGTTATTTTTTTGCACGGTCAACTTTTCTGGATGGGGCTTTCGTCTTGTACACATTTGTTTCGAAATACACTTTACTTGTTTTTGTTCCCAAGTTAATTTCTTCAATAATTTCCCGTGGTTCAATTCCTTTGATCTGTATCATAACTATTTGTACGCCTTGAGCAAATCTAAGATACTTAATACTGTCTCTGTATGCAGAAAAAAACCCTATTCTTATTTATCATACTTTGAGACTGGCAAAAAAGGGTCCTTGATATAACTGCTCAACCCGAGCTGTAAATGCTCTGATACGTGCATTGTCTTTAAACTGTTCGCCTTTTGGCGTTCTCTGGTCTAACACCGGTGAGACTAGGGCGTAAAGAAGGCTGTCTCGAGTGTAGGACAATCAATTGCAAAGACAATTCGTATATTATTAGAGGATCTTTGTTTGCATGTTCACCACAAGTATCTGTGGTTAATGCAGACTTGATTCCTTACTAAAAGGTTTCTATTTGGTGTTTGAACATCTTAACACCTCCTGTTTTATTGCCAGAAAGGGTCAAACCTATTATTTTTCATACTTTGATACTGTCAAAAAAGGTCCCTCTGTCTATGTTGACGCTTTTATTTCTGACTTTCAGAATGTGTGTTCTATTACTGCCGTAAATCCCCTTGGTGAGAGCGTGTCGTCTCCTTGTTGGACTGCTCTTATGATTTAAAGTTTGTCCCTCTTTGCATGCATTCTCAGTGCTGCAGCCAGCTGCTCCATAGTCATCCACAGCCGTAATATCGTTTTGACAATGTAACTGGTATTGGGACAAATATCCCAATGCTGAATTAAACATCATCTGCAAATTACTCCAATTAGAGATTTACAAAGTTACTGCAGCAATTTTGTCCCCACCCCCGCCCTGCTGCGATAAAAAAAAACTTGGCAGGACTCTCTTGACAAAGTTGTCCTGAGACTTGACGAGGGCTCTCCCGGGTAAAACAAAATAGGCGCGTAAATAGTTACCCGTAGCTTGAGGATTTTCTCTTTACACGTGCCAAGGAAAACAGAGATGCTCTCAGAAGGGTCCTGTTTACAAGAGCTGTGTGGGCTCGTGCCACTCAGCTCTGTTGTAGGGCAGTCTTTGCCTTCTCCTCCACGCTAAGCTACTGTCAGCTGCTCGGTATTTTTTTCTCGAGAAACTCGTGATAATGAGATGCATGCCCCTTCGCGAAATATTCTATCGGCTCAGTTCACGGCTCGGCACTTAGATGAATATAGATTTTTCCCTCCCTCCCTCCCACGCGTGGACTGGCATGTTAGCAGTCTGGCACTATGACCGGCGTGCCGAGTTGAGCGGAACTGCGGATTTTCACTCATGCATTTAGCCGTTCCTCAATTTGATCGGCGACGACGAAAGAAAAAAAACACTCAAACCATGAACGTCTCTCTCTCTGCAGGCCCACACGAGACGCATCGATATCATGCATGTGGCTCGCTTCTAAAAGCTCCTTGGAGGTGGCTTCCCTTCGCACTCCGTGTGAACCAATTAGTAACAGAGAAAGTCCTTTTTAAATGGAATTATATTACTCGGTGTTCAAAGCAAATGTTTTATAATATGCAAATGATTTCTATCAAAAAAGTGAACTACACTTTATTTTTTAGCAGGTAAGTCCCCACTGAGCTATCGAGCTCTTATTTCAGAAGCGACACAGCCACAAATGATCGCTGGACGAAGTGGCTTATCACGTGGACATTTATATCAGCCAATTACTCTCAACACGTGTTTCTAAACGTGGAGGGGAAAACCGGAGGACCCAGAGAAAAATCCACACGGACATGCAAACTCCAAATATACAGCAGGGGTCAGGGTCGCGATCGAAACAACCTCTCTTATACAGCCACTGTCATGGTGACTGTTACCGTGAACTTCACTCATTGATTCCTATACCCATACTTAGCCCCAGCGGCTGACCGTTTCGTCTCATTCACCACACTGCAGGTCACAACAACTTAACTCACCACTCACTCACCACACATTCACTCGCCCACTCACCACACTGCAGGTCACAACAACCTCACTCACCCACTCACTCACCACGCATTCACTCGCCCACTCACCACACTGCAGGTCACAACAACCTCACTCACTCACCACACATTCACTCGCCCACTCATCACACTGGAGGTCACAACAACATAACTCACCCATCATTCACTCACTACTCACCACACATTCACTCACTCACCACACTGCAGGTCACTTTCACTCTTTCCGCTTCTCCCGTCGCACTGCTCCACTTCGGAATTCCCTCCCATCGTCTCCCCCCCACCCCCAACTCTTACAATCATTACCTGGCTCAATAAACAAAAGCGTGCTACAGCTTTGACAGCGCTGTTTGTTGATGGCCGCTCGACGTTTTAGGGGTGTGGGGCCGGTGTCCAGCGAACTTGTGCTTCAAAAAGCAATAAGGAACGAAAGAGGGAAGAAGCAGCGAGTGCACGTGGCGGCCCCGTGAGGTTCGCGCTGCAGCTGCTGACGCGATGTGCACATCGCTGGCAGGGGGGAGCCCCCATTTCGGTGCAGCGGGCGAGTTTCTTACCCCAAGTCCTCGTGGCGCTCTGAGTGTCGTAAGATGATCACACTCGCTCCGTTGTGCGATTGTCAAACAGAGCTCGCTTTGGCAATGAAAAGGCTGGCAGCACATTTGAGTTATATTTTTCTATTAGTGTTGCTCATTCACTGAAATTGTTGCAAAATGTATTAGCTCTCTATAATGAGATCATGTATAAGTTGCTGTCAGAATATGTAAATGTAGGAAATATTTAAGGCGTATTATGCAAATGCCTCTCGTTTGAGACGGGCATGCCATGTTTTATCCAGCGGCTAGGAATCACTGAGCAATTAAATAGAATGTGTGTTAATTGGAAGCTATCATGCACCATTTGCATAAAGGAATTAAATGTTAAATTGCTAAAATTGGTTATTATTTAAATACTAGCTTTTTGCCCGTCCAAGGACGGATGTATATTGCAGTAAATTTTAAATATTCAATATAAAAATTGTTCAGCTCATGATTATTAATGAGGGGAGGGGTGCGGCATGTGTAGTGACGTCACCCCCTCATGCATATTAATGAAGGGGGGGGATCTTTTGCAGTGACGTCACGCACGGATGTAGCACTGTGCTGCGTAATTTATCTTTTACCGTCACTTTCTGTAAAGAAACGTCATATTTAAAGCGACTTTGCGTAATAAATGATTTAATTCAGCTCTAACTTCCTCTGCGTTAGTGTAAAAATCCACCCACTAATGAATATTAATGAGGGGGGTGGGCCTCATGGAGTGACGTCACGCGGGGGGTGGGCCTCATGTGGAGTGACGTCACGCGCGGGACGGACAGACATTTCTGGGTGATTACAGTGGGTAACTTCATCATGTATCCTACGCGCCATCAGTTGCCGTCGTATGCCACAATGAAATGGTTGCACCTAAAGCACGCATTGTGAGTGTGGAGCGTTCTCCTGAGCCGTTGACGCACTGAGTAAACAAGCGAGTTCCAGCAGTCAAGAGCGCCATCGCTTCTCTTCCTCACCACGTCGCCGTGGTGGTGAGCTCCGGCTTCTCCTCACAACCACTGCTGGTGCCTTCTTAATTACAAAGCGGTGCTCATTTGATCAACTCCCCCCCCCCTACCTGCGAGGGCTGATGGGCCAAGTCGACCCCCAACCAGGATTTTAACTTCTTAACCGGTTGTGAGTTGAGCACCACGCTCGCAGCACATCTGGCTGGGTTGTTGTAAATATACCCCCCACCCCCATAAGCTGGCGTATTAAGCATGGTGCAGTCCTCGACTTGCGGACACCCCGCACTTACGAAATCCCGCACTTAGGAAATCCCGCACTTAGGAAATCCCGCACTTACGAAATCCCGCACTTACGAAATCCCGCACTTACGAAATCCCGCACTTACGAAATCCCGCACTTACGAAATCCCGCACTTACGGACACCCGCACTTACGGACACCCGCACTTACGGACACCCGCACTTACGGACACCCGCACTTACGGACACCCGCACTTACGGACACCCGCACTTACGGACACCCGCACTTACGGACACCCGCACTTACGGACACCCGCACTTACGGACACCCGCACTTACGGACACCCGCACTTACGGACACCCGCACTCTCACTTGCAAATTGAACTGTGGAACTATCTTATCCAGCTGAGCGATCCTCCACGAGATGTAAAGGAGTCAGTCTCGTGCTGGGAGCGAGTGTTTGTGTGTGTGTGGTCATTTAAATATACAGTAGATTACCGTGTTCCGACTCACGAACATACTCCAGGAACGAATTGCGGTCGTAAGTCGAGGACTTACCACACGCTATCGCATAATTAGGGAACACGTTTCTCTTGTATGTTTTTAATGTGTAAAATTGTGGATTAATTTTTTTGCACATTAAAAAGGGGGAGGGGGGGATATGGAGATGAAGGGGCAAGGCTTAAAGAGGTTGAACTTCCCCTGTAATGGGTATAAGCGTAGAATCCAATACGTAGCCGTATTGTATAACGGATACAGGACAATACCGCTGTACTCTGCCACCGAGATGTTTGTTCAAGGTCTTCCACCATGACCTCTCCACCCTTCTCACTTGACGGAACACAGCGAACGGTGCCGCATCCGACGGAGTTGGTCTCACACCTGCACCTGCAGCCATCTGGAACGCTCTCCCATTGCACACAACGCAGCATCCAAGCACCTTCCACCTACTACACGCGACAGCTCAAGGCGCTCGCCCGTCCAGGCTCTCACCTGTTCAGACCGGCTTGTGAGGGACTTTGAGCTCTGGTTCAGCTCCTCCGAGTTCACTATTGAACATGCGTCCGATGTGGGAAATACGCGCGCATCACGAATTGCGCTTATTGTTACGTGTGATTCGAACCGTTGCTCGTTTGTTTTCACATCCCCACGTGTTCAGAAGACACGAGACCCATAGCAGATGCCGTCGGCACCCATATAAGTTGGTGCAATGCACAGGCTGGTGCAGTGCTGGAAGAGCTCAGGGCCTTTTCAATGTCGAGAAGTACGCTCCTAAATGTGATGTTTTCACGATAGGTATGGTGGCATATCTTGACAATTAATTCCTCGTTCTTCCGACTAATTAATCATTAGTGAGACGCAATTAGCAAAAAGGGATATCTCTTAGCCAACAACCATTATTATTTCCCGTGAACATCCATGAGCACACTTAATTTAATTAAAACCTTGTTAATTATTGTAATAAGAACATTGCCTCGTCAGGTTTTGAATGGAGTGAACACTTGGGCACGCGGTGTTCCCCTCTGCCTATTTGGCTGGAAGTTGGCAGGGGGGGAGGGGGTTGGTTGTTGAAGAATTTCATTTCTTCCGTGGCTCGGGCTTAATCCTGAGCCAACCCAGGGGAATTATGTGAGCGTAGGTGGGTGAGCGTAATGAGTTTTCTTTTCACCCCGACTCCGTGTGCCTGGACCCAGTGTCCCCTGATATTTGCCAAGCGGCGCTGTGGTCCAGCGTGCTCCGGGTTTGCGTCGGAGCAAAATTCTCCCGACAATTAAAAATAGAGATCCCCAAAACTTAACAAAACAAAAAACCGTGACAAAAACTCGTGCAATAATGAAAACGTATCTTAAACCACTACATCATTAAGCTTGTGTTGCCACTCATAGGGTTTAGTTGGATCTTGTTTTAATATGTTATTGAAAGTCTCCATTCATCCTATCATTCTCTCCAGGGCTAATCAAATCAGTACCACTTTGTGTAAAGTAAACAGATTTTTTTTTCTCTCTGGATAGACTGTCCCCTGTTATAGCAAACACTCATGAATTGACCGATAACACCTTAATATACAGAGGACCGCAGAGCTTGACCATGTATTGGCGCTGGCTCACCGTGTGGCTGCCCTCCCGCCTGTCTCCGGTTCCACGCGCCTCTGGGTCGTTCTCTCTCTTTGAGAGCGAGCGAACATTGTGATGCCGCAATAGCAAAATGTTAACCACCTCGCCTGTTATGCATGAGGTCGTGGGTTCGATCCCGACCCTGACACCTGTGTATCTTGAGTTTACACTTCTCCCTGTGGTCGTGTGGATTTTTCTCTGGGTTCTTCCGTTCTTTCCCTCCACATTTCACCATTAGTTCAGGACTGCCAATGTAAGTGAGCAGTGCCGCATGGTAGCTTGGCCATAAAGACACATTGATATTTTTCTCCTTCTGTCTGAGAGTGTGTCCATGGGGTCATATTTAAGTCTGTCTTTAAAACTCGTCTCTTTAAACTGGCATTCACTCTCTAGTTCTGGCCATTCACCCTGCAGGTTCTGTTTATTTCCTGATTTTCATACACAGTGGCGCATTGAAATCTACGGATGAAATGCGTCTTATAAATGTAAATTATTATCGTACAGTAATATGCTACTGATGCACTGTAATCAAGCATCTATTCATCCGTCAAAATGCATTCCTGCACTTTCGACGGCGGCATTGATTGGCGCGAGTGAAGAGTCGTTGATCGCTAATTTGTTGTGTGGCACTGTAATGAGTCTGTGTCATCCCTGCAGCTACTAGAGTTGCGACCCCGTCCCCCCCCCAAATGGTGACGTTTCACCAAATAGCGAGCGAGAGGCCATGTCTACCGATGCAGAATTGTAAGCAAGTGCACTTTTAAAGCTGTTGGATATTGTGGCATGGCTGCGTGCGTGCCGTGTTCGCGTCTCCCTCCTTGGCGTCGTGTCGGCCGCATGCGTTGACTTTTTTGGGTTTATTTCGTGGCAATTTTCAATTCTGGAAAGTTCAACTTTCAAGTTAATTTTCATTTCGACAGGTTCAGAACTCCAGGGACCAGAATAGTCTCATATTTTAAGTGTGACCTGGGTTTCCAAATATGACATGTACAAACAAACAAAACCAGGTGATTTGCAGGTTATTTGTTAGCATTATCATGTTTGGCCAATAACAGTTAAATTGTGTGTTATTTTGAGCTTTGTGTACTCTAGTACTACATAATCATTTTGTCATTTCGTAATTGCCCCATTCGAAAGCCCATTGTTGCCAATACAGCATTTGTTACTTTAATTCTCAGGGATGATTGCACATCTGGAAGTATTCTGCTCACAGCTGTGGGCGGTGGTCCGTCTGTACCAGTGGCTGGCTTGGCACACAGCAAGGCGTCGTGGATTGGTGGAGGTTTGCTGAGAAACAGTGAAGGGGAAACATCGAGCTCATAAACTAAAGTATTCCAAAACTATTTTATTTTAGCAGGTAAATTCCACTGAGCAATACAGCTCTCTTTCAGAAGGGACCAGGCCACAAATGACAGCTTTACGGAGTGCCTTATAGTGTGGACATTTATAACGGCCAAACACTCGCATGTTTCTAAATGTGGAGGGAAAAACCCAAAGGACCCGGAGACAAATCCACGCGTCCACGGGGAGAGACCCAGACATGCAAACTCCAAATCTACAGAGCTCGACCCAGTCCCTCCACAACATTCCAAGTCAGCTGTGGCCTCTGGAGCCCTCGCTTCCTGCGCTTGAGCTGCCCAGTGTTGTCAACGTTCTGGCTGAAGGGTGGCGACCCCACAGCGGCCCACTGCCATCGCCAATGAGCTTCCTCGACGAACGTACGTTCCGTAAGCACTGGCTGTGTTCCTAACGGCCAGTGACAAGCCCACTCGGCTAACGATCCTCCGGGCGTCCGCCCGCTGCTGCTGTGTATCTTTACTGTGTCCGTGTGTCTTGCCTGGGTTTGTTTGGTCGATGGAGCGAGAGAGCACGTGTCTGAACCGCCACAGACTCACATGCCAAAGAAAGTCCTTCCTGGGCGGATGGTCGCGTCATTCCAAGCTTGGGGACCTGCTCGTGCAGCAGTATTAAAGTAAATGGGGACACTGCAGTCGATTGGCAGGCCAGTGTGGTGGGGTGAAGTGTGGGTACTTTCACCTGTTCCAAAATGTATGGCTGGGATGGAAGGGTGTTCCAAAATACCCTGTTGAAGGGCTCACTCGAGCAACTGCAGGGCTGCCCCTTTACCTCCATTGGGATGTGAGTCCAATGCAGTGCAGCTATTGAGTGTTTGGCTTCGTGTGGGAGGAGAGCCGAGTACCCGGAGGAAACCTCACGCATACGAGGGAAGGGACGCTCAACACTCCGCGCACGTTCAATCCACAGACGGGAGCAACCCAAGATATAATAGGGTCCGTGAGTCAGAGGTCGCAGCCCCCTTGGCTCTGCCCAGCAGGCTTTGGCCACGAGACATCACGACGAGCTGCCCCCTCGGGCTACTTGGCACACTTCTGTCTACCAGGTAACGTCCCAGTTCCGCAGTATGAAGCTTCGTGCGTGGTGGGGTCACAGACGCTTCGCGCAGCTTCCCAATTACTGCTGCGACAAGATGAGCACCCTGAGCCCTCTGACCTCGCTGCGCACGAGCGCGCACGGACACACATACGCACGGACACACATACGCACGGACACGCATACGCACGGACACACATACGCACGGACACACATACGCACGGACACGCACGAGTGGACACGCGCACGCACGGACACGCACACGCACAAACACGCACACGCACGGACACACACACACACGAGTAGACACGAAGACGAGCAGGCACGCGAGCGTGCAAATGTGCGTGGACACGTGCATGGACACGTGCATGGACACGTGGTGGCAGCCCTAGGGCAGTGGTTTCTCAACTTTCTTTGGCTACTGTGACCCCCCTTGTTGAATTTTGTTTCAACCGTCATGGTGCTGAGAAATAAAAGTATGACTAATGGACATCAATATTTTAAACAATTGCCCATTTTGTGAGGTATCCTAACTAGCTCGCAACTGCAATTGAGTAATGTGTTCGCGCCCGCTGGTTACGCTTGTTAACCACATTGTTTATGATCACTGAGTTTAGAAAGGTCTCTTATATCATTGAAGGTTACCACGTGGATTTACACGTTATCCTAGTGATTTTACATTGGCAGATTCATACGTGATTATTCACCAGCGACTCTCATGTATGATATAATTTCACACATTTATAAATCACCGCACGTTCCCCTTAGGACATGGCCACGTGTGCCCCCAGGGATCCGCGCACCGCTCGAGGACGCTCTGTTGCACAACGCGCGCAGAGCGCAGTGGCCCCGAGTCGCGGCTCCCCGTGCCTCGGCCGCGTCTGCTTGAGATGCACAATGCACATTCTAATGATATTCAAATGTATACAGCACACTAGAAACGAGGATTGCTACCTGTTTGGGAGGCAGGAATGAATTTGTGTCGAGGTCTGGTACTATTATTGTGTTGAACTTTATCGCAGAATAAAGCGTAGTGTTTATTGGCACTATAAAGCTATAAACTATTTGTATTTCACCAGGTAAGGCCCACTGAGCTATGTGATAGCTCAACAAAGTGGCTTATCACGTGGACAATTTACAGCAGCAGCCACATACTCTAAACGCGCGTTGTTGATTTTAAATTTGGAGGGAAACACCGGAGGACCTGGAGATAAATCCACACGACCACGGGGAGAGAGAGACATGCAAACTGCAAATGTACAGGCGTCGGGGCTGGGATCGAACCCACGTCCTCCTGCATACCTGGCGAGGGAGTTAACATTTCGCCACGAGCGGAGCATGAGTGTTTGAGCACGGGGAAGCGAGAGTGCTTGCTTGAATCGGAAGGCACAACGCAGTACGATTGCCTTGCAAGTCTTCAGCCGCGGCCGTGGCATCTCCTCTGGGGTACAACACCCCGACATCGTCTTGATGCCCACACCAATTAACGGGCTTTTTTTTCTCTCTCTAAATGTTCCCACGGTGAATTAACCAAAATAAAAAAAATCTAGGACCCATGCAAGCTCTGCCTCCGTTTCAGAGGCAAATGGTGCAATTAAGGGCCCTTTGTAACTCACCGGTGGGTGGCGGGCGGCCGCTCGAAATGTCGTTCTCATTAGCGAGCAACACAGTCGGCCAATCAGGACTCCTCGTGGCTTCCACGCTCCCCTAAAAACCGGAGTGGGGGGATCAACCCCGAAGTAAATTCTATTCCAATCAGTGAAACGCGATAAAGCGCGCGTCCCCTGCGACAAGTGGCCGTGACCCCCACGGAGTCCTCCTGAGCGCCGTTTGCAATTTCAGCTCTAAGAGATGATTTCGTGAAATTCCACAATGGTCGTGGCTAGGCAATTCGAGCGAAAGTGAAGTTTGTTGGGACCATAATTAGGCTCTTGACCACGTGCGCTGTTTCATTTGTATCCAAAGTCTCGCCAAGTGCAGACAGAGAGAAGAGCTGCAATCAGAACTACATTCAGCAAAATCAATTGACTTGTGTGTGTCTACGTCGCGTGCCACTGCGTAAGAATATTTTTCTGCGCCTTTGTTTTTGAAGGTAGATTGCTCCAAACACCCGAAACATATTCGAACAATTAGCCGGGCGGTGGTGGCTGGTTACAGGGCCTGTGGTCCGGCACTGTGGAGGCAGCAAGGGTTGGTGGATGGCGCGAACGCTGTGAAACTCCCTTCCTGTGGGTGTCGAGATGTCACACTCGAGCTCACCGGGAGAACGCGTGGGTTCCCCCCGGCTGTTCCAGTTCCCTCGCACATGTAAACGCCTATTAATTGGCTAATTACGCCTTCATATACAGAGGACTGCAGAGCTTGGGCAGTTGTTGGTGGTGTGCTCACTGCGTGGCTGCTGCTGCTGCTTCCCCGCTCATGTGGTTCTTCCTGATGCCTCTGGGTCGTCTTCTTTGTCTCTCTCTAGGACAGAGCGATGAGCGAATACAATGGGATGGCACTTTACAAGTTTACATTATCATCATCAACACTTGCACGATTACGCAACCTTTGCATTTCGCCTTCCAAACACTTCCCAACCTTTACTCTTTGGTTATTTCGGTAAAGTCACGTGTTGATGTTACCGAAAGAACCTAAGAGCATGGATTCCTGCAGCCACGAAAGCTTCAAATTAAGATTACCAACCTTTTTTATTGTCTGTGGCTTTTGTTTGAATAGCAATATGCTTATGGATCTACCTCTTAATTTGTTCAGCAGTGAGATAAGCTTCTGGGTGACGAAGACCGTTTATTCCTCCTCCTCCACGGGAAGAAGATCAGAGGCGATTCGTGTCGTCGATTTGCTCCATTGTTGGGGCTTCTCGTAATTCAGATCACCGATCACTTCCAGGGTGGCACGGAACGCTGGCGTGTCGTCTCGCCGCTCCCGCCTCTTCTGCCTTTGCTCTCCTCGTGTTTAGCTCTTTGTTTTATTTCCCTTTGTTGCCTTTTCCACCTTTCCTTGCTTTTCTGGGCGAATGTTTTTTTACTTTTCGTTATTTTAACTAGCGTCCTGAGAACGATTGTTTGAGGGCGCTTTATAAATGATCAATTCGCGCGCGTTGGGGTTCTCGTAATTCACAACGGAGTATGATTCGCGGTAGATTTTTTTGGGCGAGGGTCGGTCGCGCAAATATAAATGCGCGCCAAGGTACGCGAGTTGTCGCGCGAGATCAAGCGTGGGCAACTTGACGACAGGTCCGGCAGTACCGGGGGGCCTCGCTCAGTCTCACATTGTTTTTCAATGGGGGGGGGGGGGATCCAGCTCACGTTTCTATAGTGGGGGGGGCAATGACGACGTCGGATGCCGCTCTGTGGGATCCCAATGCGGTATTCGCAGATACATTTTCAGCATCGGGATGTTTTGGTCAACACCGGTTGTTTTGCATGGGTTGTTATTTTTTTTATTTAGTTTTTTGTTTTAGCTATGGGAGGAAACCGGTGGAACCTGGAAGAAAACCCCACACAGAATGGGGGGAGAACAAACAAACATACAAACTACACGTGGAAAGGATCCCGAGCCAAGAAATTGAACCCAGGGCTTTATAGCTGCGTGGCACAAATGTCACCTCTGTGCCACCTTGCCGCCCAGCTAAATAAAGCACGCTTATTTTTTGTAAGTGGAGGGACAGATGTGTTAAGGAGACATTCTGCCGGAGTATATATATTTACGTTTGTTACCGGGATGTTTTAAGTTTGAACGCGGCGTTAATGACGACCACGGTGAACATCGTTTGGTTTGTTCTTCTGCAGGCAGTGCCAGCACAGTCCCCTGATGTTGCGTCTGAGTTTGCATCCAGAATAAACTCTTGCTGTGGCCGGCCAGCCACGGTCAGAGCTGCGCACGTGCGCGGCGCTGACGCTGACGCTGCCATCCGCTGCACCCCCTTCCCCCCCCTGCCCTGCTCCCCGCAGATCCGCCCGGAGCTGCTGCATGAGCTGCGCTCCGAGTCGTGCAAGGGGCGCATCCTGCGTCGCGCCATCAGCGTGCCCGCCGACAGCCCCATCATCGTGCGTCCCGCCGACGTGGACACGGGTAGGTGGCCTTGCGGCGCTCCCCCCGCAACACCGCGGATGGCCGCCCGCCCGCCCGCCCGCCCCCTTGTGTGCGGGCACGCGCCCCCGGCGCAAGAAAGTTGCGGCACGCCGATGAGGCCCTGTCGAGTTCGGGACGACGGTTCGTTTGAGACGCGCTCCTGCAGGTCTGCGACGCACGTCCCTATCTCTCGTCTTGACGAGGAGGCCGCGGCACTGCCTGGTTTGCCCTTGCAATCGGTTTGAGCAGCTTTTGTGGAACATGCGAGGGGTGAGAGAGCAAATGCAGCAGTGGGGACCACGAGCCAAGCAGTCGCCGTCAAAGCCCGCACAAGACTGCACACGATCGGAATTGAGCAGAATTAATCATTCAAGGTGAACGTGTAGGCTACTCTGCAATATTCATTCCTTTGAGTTCTCATTTGAATTTGATGCAAACGCAGAAATCAAACTTTTGCAAACGATTGCTGGACACCATTGCAATGTGGACACCATTGCTGTGGTTGCTGTCCCTCTTGTGTTGATTTTTTTTTAATCTTGCACCAATGCATGATGTTGGACCTGGTGTGTTCTTTTCTTTGACGTTCCTGATCGCACTCCTAGAGAATGTGGCATGGAATATGTGAATGTGCCGTTTAAGAAGTTGATGAGTTTCCACAAAATACTACTTTTGCTATTTTAAGACCCACAGCACTTTCTTTACGTTTAATACAATGCAGTTAATTTATTCAAAATGTGAAGTGTAGGTTCTGCACTTAAAATTCTTACTTATTCAGAAATACTACGTTTTTTCTAAACTGCAGCAAGTTGCGGTTGTACAGGGCCAGGAAGGTGGCAGCCCCATTCCCTTGAGAATGGGGCTGCCGTGTGGCCAGTGCGTGGAGGCTTGCCGCTGCACCTCTTCGCAACGCCTCCGTTGTGAGATGGCTCCTCTCCTAATGAGGCCTCCTGGGAGGAGCTGTGCCATGGTTTTCCGAAAGTTCAGGCCACGAAAGTTATTTTTCCTGTTGTTGAGGAAAGCGCTTTGGTGGCTCACAGTAGCGAGTGACGGTGTGGGCCGTGATTGTGGTGCGAGTGGCCATGCCTACATGCACAAGTAAGTAAACCTTGAAACAAGGCGCTAAGCTCATCTTATTTTACACATTCATGTAGGGCGCCCATGATCAAGGCGCTTAACGTTATTAAAAAAAAAGGGTATCGACAAAGCAATAATGTAGATGGCGGGTGGGGTGCGAGGGATGAGGAATGGGCGAGCACGGTAGAGGGGTGCATGGGGGAGGGGGTGGGAATATATGGGGGGTCGGAGGGGAGGGGAAGAGGAAGGGAATGGGCAATGGAGTAGAGGGTGAGGCTGTAAGAGATGAGCGGGCAGGTGGTTAAGGAGGGGGGGGGGGGACTGCTTCATAAATCTGTATGAACAGAGCCCACGTACTACCCAGCTCAACTGAACACTGGAGCGGTCCTCATGTCCTCTGAGCAGCCCTGAGCGTGCAGTGGACGTTCGACATTCCCATATCAGATACATTTTCATAGCTCGTTGAATTTTGCTGTCGTGTATTTTACTTCTTCACAACATATTGATGAAATAACAAAGTCAATAATTAAAGTTGTAAATAAATAGGCATCAATTATGTTAATGATTTGCATTCCAGGGTAATTGACGACATGGTGATTATAGGATGTCATACATATCGTAGTGAGTGTAATTGACAGCACGTGCATTATAGGCATTAGAGTGTTTAATGAGAGGGGGATTTACAGCGGGCGTACGTTGAAGGAAGGTCCGATAATGGCTCTCTACAGGCCTATGCATATCGAAGGATCTGTGTAATGCATTTCAGATAAAATCTCAGAGACTTGGCAGCAATGCAAGAGAGCATGTATACGCTGCTTTTCACGATCATGTTTGGTTTCTCAAAACCAAACCTGCTGTCGCTCAATCCGCTGGAGCGCAACGCGCCTGAAGAATTTTCACGCTTAGAATGGCGCTGAGAAAATGGACGGACGGAGTACCACATGGGGTTTCGACAGACCGACACAAATGAAGTCCCTCGTGGAACTGTTCAGGAAAGCAAGCGGCCCTGGGCAGGACGCGTCGCTAGAAGGGGCAATAGCCGACGGCCGAGACCGGCGACGCTGTGGCAGCCGGACGATGAGGGAACACACCAGCGAGGGCGACCTCCGCGGAGATGGAGCGATTGGATCAGCTCGCGCGCAGGACCCCTTCATCCAGCAGTGGATGGAACTTTGTTGGTCAGACTCCAGGGAGCACAGGATGAATTACAAGTGCCGGATTTTTCGTTAACACTACTTTACAATTACAAAAACAAAGTATTGCAAGATAAAGTTTTGGGCAATGACCTTTCTTCCGATCACAGAGAAGGATATGATCTAAAATTCATGGAGGCATACTTTATTCAAAGGGGAAAGTTACTTTATTCACACACACGCACACACACATAGCTAGCGTTAGACTGTGCGCCGCTGCTCCCTTTGCCGCTGCGGGGCCATCACACACATGCAAATTCATGGATAACGGTTT
Source organism: Lampetra fluviatilis (assembly GCF_964198595.1). Classification (NCBI taxonomy): domain Eukaryota; kingdom Metazoa; phylum Chordata; class Hyperoartia; order Petromyzontiformes; family Petromyzontidae; genus Lampetra; species Lampetra fluviatilis. The sequence continues at coordinate 13,049,769 of NC_136294.1, read as the reverse complement.
CTGGAGGTCACTCCCTGAAGGTCGTGTCTCATACTGTATTCTCGCTGTATCAGACCACCCGAGCCAAAAATTCAACACGTTCGTCAATAACACCGAGGAACAAATGTGTGTCATTTGGGGCGCCGCAGTGCCGAGATGTCAACTACCTCGCCTGGTATACAGGATATTCTTGGGTGTTTCGGTAAAGTCACATAGATAGGTTCAAAGAAAATAACAAAAAATAACATTTTTTTTTTATTTTCTTTGAACCTATCTATGTGACTTTACCGAAAGACCCAAGAATATGAATTCCTGCAGTCACGAAAGCTTTAAGTCATGATATACAGGAGTTCATGGATTCGATCCCGATCCTGACGATGCCTGCTATATATTTGGAGTTTGTGTGTCTCTCTCCCCATGGTCGTGGAGATTTTTCCTCCGGATCCTCAATTTTTTCCTCTCCACATTTAGAAATCTGCGTTTAGACTATTTGGCTGCTATATACATTTCCACGTGATAAGCCACTTTGGTTGAGCTATCATTTGTGGCCAGGTCGCTTCCAAAAAAAACAGCTGTATAGCTCAGTGGGCCTTCCCTGGTAAAATAAAAAAAAGTTTAGTTTAGAGTTTTAATAGAAATAGGCGACATTTCGGGCAAGGGCTCTTCCTTCACATCACAGCACCCTAGCGGTGATGAGCAGCAGCGCAACACGCCTGCCTGCTCGCCCGCCCGCCCGCTGTGAGAATGAGACGGACGGGCCGCTCCGCCCCGCTGTGCCCGACGGACACACGGAGCTCCCCCAGCACGGAGCTACTCCGATTCCCAACAAGCGAACCCCACGGTACAATGCCCGCCGACCTCTCGGGGGTCAAGCAAGAGACCTTCAGGATGAGTAGTGAGAAATACACGTGCGGTGCATCCAGGATGCAAAAATTGTGCCCGTCTTGTAGGTCGCGTGGGCCTAGCGCACAAAAAAAAACCTCGCGTTGGTATTTTAATTGCAAAACTTGTACGACACTGTTACTCCTCGAATTGCTCGCAACTGCAGCTGTCTGACGGAGCTCGATGGATTATTATTTTTAACATGTATATAATGTTGGGGAACTTGGTAACTTTCGAATTAAATCGTTTTTTTTTTTATGAAATTATAACTTGCTCTTGGGAAAGGGCACGTCATGTATCCGATGATTGCCATTTGGTTCGTTATGTATTTTTCTCGAGTGTTGCACAGTTATAACTACTAGATTTCTTAAATATTGAAATTGCATTTTTTACGAAGATATAAATAGATTTAGAATGACATTTTATAATGTCATATCTACAATAGGAAATCGTCAAAATAAATTACTCAAAAGATTACAATTGAGTTAAAAACATTCATAATCACGGTAATTAAAGCTATTTTAACGGAGATAATTTAAAAACGTAAAACGTTACGATATTGTTAAGTTGTGACAATGTTTATCATTTTGATCACAACTATGAAAATTACAGACAGACCTGAACAATACAATAATTTTAAAAACTCTTTCCAGGAATCAATCCTGGGATACCATCCTGGGATACCAGGATTATGTTGCAGTGTGCTAATCATTGTGCCACCACTCCCACCTAACCAGACATCCTTACACATGGCTAGAACGAGACACCCACACACTGACACATATTAATAACCAGACACACACCGACACTTTATTTTAACTAGAAAGGCAAATATCCCCCGTATGGCTTCTTAACAGACTGTTGGGGCAAGTGCTGTTAGCGAGCATCTATGAAGGCTGGCACTGCACACGAGGGGGTGGGTGGCCAGCACCACGCCCCTGGCCACCTTTATCTCCATATTGCAAATGGTTACACATCGCACCACGTGCTCATTTGAGGTTGAGTCGACCTAGGGAAGCCCCATAACCAGTTAAGATAATCGTCACTGGTGCTGACCGTGAGTGGGAATCGAACTCGGGTCACTTGATTTGTAGCGCAGCGCGCTCGCTGCTCCCCACATAACTACTTCCACGTGGTTGTGACCAGTCACCGCACGCACCGCACGTCTTGAATGTGCAGTGGTAAAGCTGCACTTGGCATGGAATACACTTGGCAGGTGGCCTATGGCTGCCTCGTGCCCACAGAGCTGTGTTCAGACTGGAAGAGAACTGGTCCTGAAGTGCAACAAAAGGCCAACTGCCAGCGCCATGCCAGGCCCCTCACGGCCTTGACGAAGGATGATCAAGTTCACTTGCAGCTCTTGTGCATCATTCACACGACTCTTTCGTATCCACGACAGGATCATTGCAAGTTTTTCTGAACATTTAGAAACAAACGCCCGTGTTATTCCTCCATCGCAAGCGAACATTTACAATGTCAACAGTGGTATAGCAGGAGGGCAGCGATGTTAACCGGTTAAATTGCCAAAGTGGTGACATAGAGTGTGGAAGACGTGACGTTCCGGGGTCGTTTTTTGGACCAAGTGCCAGGCGAAGGGCAGTGACTCCATTGTGCCCCCTCCTAAATGGTGCCAAAGCATCCCTCCCGGATGTTAAAAGCAATCACGGGGTTATTTCCAGCGTTTTTCTCTGGAGATTAAAACACGCCTCGCTCTTCGTATTGACAGCGATTCAATCTTATCGGCGCGCAACCTGTACATTCTCACAGTGGGCATTCCCGTGGGCGTGGAGGTGTCCCTCCGTCATCCCGACATCTCGGACACTTTCTCCGCGTGCCCCATGTTCACCCCGGGTACAAGGATCCATCGGTTGTCTGTTTGCGGCAGGCACTGCGCGGTGCTACCTTGTCGAGGAACGCTCGGTCGATGGGAGATGATATTACAGCACTCGCCGTCGTCCTCGTCGTCGCAGGCTTCATATGTCGCCGTTTGCTTTGTAAACGTCTAGCGCGGCGGTGGCAAGGGGCGATCGCGTGATGATGATGCTCCAATGTTTATCACCGTGGGACCCGGTCCCGAGTGATCGAATCGGTGAAATGATCTTGACGACGTCGCCCGGGTCTAGGAAGTTCAGTCACCGCTTGCTGCGGGTTGCCTTCACCGTAAAAATGCTGCGCTCCATCTGCTTCACATCGGACGTTAGAGACCCCGTGACGTCATTTTACAGTGACAATAACAATGATAATATAATCAAAAAGCAGAGCAGATCGTGGATGTGTATTCTGTAAGCTGCGATTACCATGTAGAGTGCTGAGTGCTAACACTGATGATGCCAGGCGGGGTCTTATCTTTCTTCAGCTTATTTTGGGTTCAGGAGTTCAGTAAAATGTGTCCCAACAAATTATGAATATTTTTATCCTGTTGCACAACACCTGGATGTCGCGGCACTCTGTCGACCGGATAGAATTGGCTTTCGGAAGGGAACGTGGCTTATCTCCCGCTGGCAGGCCACTGCAACTCGGCACAAACTCTGCGAGGACATCCGGGCGTAACTGTGGATTAAGGTAATTTTGTTGGCATGAAATTAAGTCTGTATCTCACTTTTCAAATTTAATTAATGGAGTAATGCTGTTCATCACTCGCCCCAACGTACCAGTTGTGGTCTATCTGCCACTCGGCGCGCGTCGTCACGGTCACTGCAAGATCCGACCGTGTCCGTCCAGTGCTCGCCGAGCTGCATTGCCTTCCGGTTGCTGAACGGAAACGTTACGAAGGTCGCACTCGGTACACGCACAAAATGCTTGCCACAAGCGAACCACAGTACCTTGACGATCTCGTCAAGAAGCATAAACCATCGAGTGAACTCCGGTCATCCTCGGAGTGGCTTTTGACTCGCCATCGAATATAGACGGCCACAACATCGCACGCCTGTGTGGCGAAGCTTTCACCTTGAACTTCAATCAATCGTCACTGCTGCTACACAAAGCACAGATGGGGCCGAAGTTGGAATCCTGTTGTCACAGCTGGGGTGGAGCACCCAGTTCCTGCCTCACTGCAGTCGATGGGATTCACCGCAAAGCAGCAGTCGGGGTGACTGATGATCCAGCACCCACTGGTTCACTCCAGTCTCTCTCTTGCTCACCCACCGGCAGTCAGTCACCTCCTTATCACTCTTCTACCACTACTACCATGGTTACTGTTCCCGTGAACTTTACTCGCTGATTCCTCTTGTCATCCACACTGTGTCCATCCACTACACCACAGATCACAACAACACACTCACGCACTCGCTCATGCACTTGCTCACCCACTCACTCACCCACTCACTCACACACTCACCCACTCACCCACCCACTCACCCACTGACCACACTGCTGGTCACAACAACACACTCACCCACTCACTCACCCACTCACCCACTCGCTCACACACTCACTCACCCACCTACCCACTCACCATACTGCTGGTCACAACACTTCTCTGTACGGTTTAACACGTAGGCTTTTGCGACCAATATCATCCATAGTAGAGGTTATGGATGATATCTAACCCAAAAACCTTTTATGGACTTCTCTGTACGCTTATTTCCTTTCACTGACGATGGAAATGTTTTCCCATCGTCTCTTTTTTCCCATCTGCCTTTATCACCGTAACCTTTCTCAGATAAAAAATAACGTGTTACACCACTCGTATCGATTCACAGCTGGCATGGTGCTGCTTGTTGCTCGCCGCTTGACGTTTGTAGCATTTGGGCACTGCTCCCAGCAACGAGTGCTAAATACATAAAGTGACCCTTTGAACGTTTCTCGATTTGTTTTACGATTTTTGAACGTACATTGTTTCCTGTTTAGGCAGTCAGACTCATTTATTCTTCCCAGCGACCTCATTGTTGATGGCGAGATGTTAACTACCTCGCCTGGTATGCAGGAGGTCGTGGGTTCGATACCAACCCTGATGCCTGTAAATTTGGAGTTTGCGTGTCTCGCTGTCCCTGTGGTGGCATGGATTTTTCTCCAGATCCTCCGGTTTTTCCGCTCCCCGTTTAGAATCGACAACACACGTTCAGAGTATGCGGCTGCAATAGAAATTTTCACACGATGTTGAGCCACTTCGTCGGGCTATAATTTGTGATCGCAAGGTGCTTATGACAGCAGCTACACAGTTGGGGCCGGGGGGGGGGCATGCCGGGTCACGTGTCCCTGTGAACACGTCGCCACTGTGGGGGCTTCGACGCCCTCCGCTGTAAAAACCCTGGCGTACTTAGAACCCCGCGGTGCACGATGAACGCGGGTGATTCCCGCGTCGAGCGTCGTTCGAATGCGACAAATTCACCGTTGGGAAATAATTGCGGCCCACGGTAGCTGCAGTGTGGCTAATGTCACGCGAGAGCCGCTGGTGCACGTGCCGCGCTGATTGGCTGCCCGATGTGTGCGCCCGGTCCTGCGGCGCGTTCTCTCTCGGTCACTCTTAATGAGGGCCGCCACCTCCTCCGCCGTAGACCAAACCCCGAGTTGTTTCTCCGTCAGCCCGGGTCTGTCAACACCGTGCAGTTTACCTCGATAAAGTTCAACGCGACAGACACCGGGTACCTGATCTCAGCACAATCGACTCCCGCCGCCCGAACACGGACGCCGATCCGCGGGGACCCTCCGGGGTCAAACCCCGACGCTTGACGCTGAGTTGTAGCCACTCTGCGACATCCCCCTCTCTCTGCAGTGTGGGGACATCATTGGGCAAACCGGGTCTAGGAAGCGACTCTCTCGGCCTTTGCCTCGCCCGCTCCCCTTTGTTTTGGCGCCGGACGCGGGTTCTGTGAACTGCAGGTGTGCACTGTTGTAATATGAGTAGCAACATGAATAGGGAGCCAATACGCCTGGTTCGCATCATATCTGTTCTTCCACACACGAGATAAATGTTTATGGAAGTCACACGGCCTTCTGAGAGTATGTATGTATTACAGTCTGTTCTCCTATAACGCGTAGTTTTCATGACGCGAAGTGGATATAACGCAATGAATGTATTTAGGGAACGCATTTTTTATAACGCGGATGCGAATTGGATATAACGCGATTGAAAAGAAGTCCGTCGCGCGAGTAGCAATAAGCGGTTATACGGCTGCCTCGGCGTAGCATCACACAAGGCATTGGGATGCTGCTGGATGCTTCGAGATGCTACCCACACGCCTCGGTCTTTCTTCAGCCTGCGTACGCATCTCACGTGTTATCGTGGACTGCGCTTTATCCTATATTATTTATTATAACGCGATTTTTCCATCACGCGATGTTGTTCAGGAACGCAACTAATACTACCGCATTATAGGAAAACACTGCATGTAAAACTTCTTTTGCACCATACGTAGCCAACTGTGCTAATCGGAGATGCATCCTTTCAGCAGCATTGGTTTAAGGCGAGCAAAACTCTGGTCCGGTTTCGACATTACATGTCTCATCAGCAGCGTTAAGCTCACTTTAACCACTGCAGGTGGACTGCCACATGTGTATATGTCGTTTTTTTAAATCTTCCCTGAATGAAACGTATCTCAATCCGTGCCGCGGGGCCACTCTGAGATTCTCCCGCGAGCCCAAGACACTCCAAGCCAAGTCACAGTCCCTTACAAAAAGGCCTCGATGGCGAGATATTAACTACCTCGCCTGGTATGCAGGAGGTCGTGGGTTCGATCCTGACGCCTGTATATGTTCGAGTTTGCATGTTTCTCTCTCCCCATGGCGGCGTGGCTTTTTCTCCGGGTCTTCCGGGTTTTCTCTCCACATTTAGAATCAACATCACGCGTTTAGAGTATTTGGCTGCTATAACTTACCACGTGATAAGCCACTTCGTTGAGCTATCATTTGTGAGGGCGAGGTCGCTTCTGAAAAAGAGCTACATAGCTCACTGGGCCTTACCTGTTAAAATACGAAATGTTTTTAACGTAGTTTTTTTTTTTGAAATGCGCATGGTGTTTGGGTAATTGGCAGCATCTTGCGAGCCCCCCCCCCCGCATCAATTCGAATGCGCCCAGAGGAAGCTGTTGCTCGTTTGAAACGTTTTACAACACGAATGCAACTGGACGCTGATTAATAAATGTTATTCTCTAAAATAGAGGTTTTTTTTCTTTTTTGGGTTAGATCGCGTAAATATAAATGTGTCGTTAAACCCGCCACCACCCGACACACCGGTGTGCTGCACTCGTAACTAATTGGCATGTTTTGTTTACGTGACAAACCTTACTTAATTGGCAGTGTCGGGTGGTGGCGGGTTTAACGACACATTTATATTTATGCGATCTAACCCAAAAAAGAGAAACCTCTTATGGATAATATTGGTCGCGAAAGCCCACTACGTGTTAAACCAAACGTTACTTTCATTGGGTATCAGCGGTTGATTAGAGTCCTGCTACCGCAACCGCTCCACTTGTGCCTGGTGGTCCGCATGTAAATCCTGGACGTAAGAGGAGTGCACAGCCTGAGGTCCGGCTAGCGTATCCTCCTGGGATATGAGACGCTCCGGAAAAGCGAGACGCACCCAAAACCTGTGCCCCGTTGTAAGAGGAGTGCACAGCCTGAGGTCCGGCTAGCATATCCTCCTGGGATATGAGACGCTCCGGAAAAGCGAGACGCACCCAAAACCTGTGCCCCGTTGTAAGAGGAGTGCACAGCCTGAGGTCCGGCTAGCGTATCCTCCTGGGATTTGAGACGCTCCGGAAAAGCGAGACGCACCCAAAACCTGTGCCCCGTTGTAAGAGGAGTGCACAGCCTGAGGTCCGGCTAGCGTATCCTCCTGGGATATGAGACGCTCCGGAAAAGCGAGACGCACCCAAAGCCTGTGCCCCGTAGTCGGCATCGTTACGGCGCGCAGAGTCCGTCCCCGAGGGGTGCACGGCGAATCGGGGGCGACTGCCCCGGGCCCCGCGCTTTGGGTGGGGGGCCCGCGCTTTGGGTGAGGGGCCCGCGCTTTGGGTGGGGGCCCCGCGCTTTGGGTGGGGGGCCCGCGCTTTGGGTGGGGGCCCCGCGCTTTGGGTGGGGGGCCCGCGCTTTGGGTGGGGGCCCCGCGCTTTGGGTGGGGGGCCCGCGCTTTGGGTGAGGGGCCCGCGCTTTGGGTGGGGGCCCCGCGCTTTGGGTGGGGGGCCCGCGCTTTGGGTGAGGGGCCCGCGCTTTGGGTGGGGGGCCCGCGCTTTGGGTGAGGGGCCCGCGCTTCAACATCACTGTGTCCGATGGAATACATTGAAGACGTCAGGGGTGGGATTTGCCCCCATGGACGGCACTGGCTACGCATATCTGGTCTGTCCCACACTCTGCTGCTCACGGGTTAGAAGACGCACCCACAACTTGTGGTTTAAATCAGAGAGGGGGGTGGGTGGGGGAAGTGCGTCTTATAATCCGGAGAATACGGTAAACACGCAGTGTTTCAGATGTTACAAATCTACAAGTGATTAGAAGGGATTAGGTCAGTTTCTCTATCACCCACTAGAGGGGGGAAATGGGCCACGTGGTCAATAAAGATGTGGCCTCCCGCAATGGAGCCACCGTTTTTACGGCAGCCGTGCGTTTATTTAGCACGATAGCGCCGGTGCGGCGGTTGCATGTCGGTTGCATGCAGGGGTGTGAATGAGAGTGTGTGAGGGGTGTGTGAGGGGTGTGAATGAGAGTGAATGAGAGTGTGTGCAGCGTGTGTGCGGCGTGCGAGCTGCAGGGGAGCGGTGGTCTTCGTGAACGTCGCACTGCTCTACGAACCCGGCGTCCCGAGTTCAATGCCCGCTCACGACCAATAACACGGGCGAATATATGGACAGGTCCTGCGTCTCTCCCCTAGGTCGACTCAGACTTAAATGAGTACCTGGTATGGTGTGTAAACATCAGCACTGGGGAGACAAAGGCGGCCGGGCGTGGTGCTGGCCACCCATTCCCTCGTGTGCCGTGCCGGCCTTCATAGGTGTTCGCTAACAGCACTTGCCCCAACAATCTGTTGATGTCTATACGGGGGATCTTTGTCTTTGTGCTTCAAGGTAATGCCAAATCAATTTAAATTGAGACTAATGTATGCGTGCATTTGTTTGAAATGATTGTGTGTGGTTTCAAACGAGCCCGCGTGTCCACCGTCGGTGATTGCATTTTAAGTCCATAATTGAGGACGGCCTTAAAAAGCAATTTTAACAGAATAATTATGATTCGGTGCATTTAAATGTAATGTTTCATTCATTAGCGTGAAATGATTAGGCATCACGCGCGCCTGTACTGGGGCGGCAACGTGTTCCACACTCGCGACGGAGGTTCACGATTACAGGGAGGAAAAAAGTGCTTCTTATAAATTCGGAGAATACGGTAAACATGCTTACAATCCATTATAGAGGGGGGGGTTCCTTTTGGCTTAGGTTGTGTCAATATAAATGTGTCGTTAAACCCGCCACCACCCGACACAGCCACTTAGTGAGGTTTGTCACGTAAACAGAACATGGCAATTCGTTTCTAGTACTGCACACCGGTGTGTTGGAGAGTAAACCCACAAACATTTACAATTCGAGCACAAACGTTTTGCCGGTAATTGCAACCGTTGCAACCAGCATCACCAGGTGACAGCCAGAATTGTGGAAAAATCCTCCTGTTTCGGTCTTAAATAGCGGCATGAATGTGACGTCGTCACTTGTGAGGCAATCAGCTGCGAAGACCAGAGGGATGGGATGGGGGGGGTGCTTACAGTGTTTCAGATATTACAAGCAACACAGTCGGAATCCAGCGGGGGCACCCACAAAAAAATGTCCGCGCTTCACAATGGACGTTAAAAGTCCCCCGTGGCGCCAGTCGCAAGAGCAGGCCCCACCGTGCGCCGGCGTCGAGCTCCCAAAGTTGGCAAAAACTGATCGGCGACTTGGGTTTGAGCACAGCGATTATTGGCAGCGTAGATGGGTAAGCTTGGCAGGAATCTCCTGAAAAAAATGAGACTCAGTGAGGCTTTTCTGGGTAAACAAAGGGTGGGAGTCATAATACGTTGAAGCCTGAAGCCACTTTACCCCACCGAATGGATTCATGCCCAGGCGACACGGGACATTTAAACTGTCACGCGCGCATACAACGTGTACACCAGCGTACGTGCAGTGGAGCCTGTTTACGGACCGAGACCTTGACAAACATGAATGTTGGAGACTATTACGTATTCTTGTTTCTTGTAAAAAAAAAGAGCGGGAATGTGGAACAAGGTGATGTGCGCGGAGTTTCAAGTCGACACAAACTCAGCGCCTTTTTACGGCAAAGGTTTTCACAGTTGTTGCTTAATGACTCCAAGAATCTCTCGGCATGTGGAACGAAACGTCTGACAATATTGGGTTCCTGGCGACAGTGGTGCAGGGTAGAGCTGTTTTCAAGCGAACTGACCGATTAGCACGGTTGGCTACGGAGGGTGCGAACGAAGTTCGTACATACGTACAATGTGAAGGTTGCGAGGTCAAATCCTGGTCAGGGGTTGACTCAGCTCAGTATCTCCCCTGGGTCAATACAATCGGTACCACTTGCGGGAAGGGAACAGTGATTAACCTCACCGTGGGAATGTTGAACTTCCTGCACTGGCCTCAGGGCCCACAGCGTGAAAACCGACCCCAGCGTTGGGCTATTACAGTGACCGGGCTTCTCCCGTCAGCTCCTTACACTTGAGAACCACAGGTATAATCGTGGGTGGCTGCGCTGGCGAAGTTCAAGACGTGGGACGCCGTTCCCCCCTGAGCCAAGCCTGGCCACATTAGCTGAAATGTAAATGGGATGTCGTTTTAAAGTGTTCTCTGCACGTGATGCGCCATTTTCCTGGTGCCTGGTCTTTTGCGACCACGTGCGATGTTTCTAAATTAACCGACGCGTGCGACACGGCGCAAATATTTTTATTCCGAGGGAGCGGTCAAAGCGGCCAGATTTGACCCTTCAGCCCCGTGGCCATTTCCGTGTGTCCCGGGCCGACCTTACATGCCGCGTGATGAATGTGCGACATCACGGCGGAGGTCTCCCGTGGCTGGCGCGACGTCCAGGTGGGGGGAGCCGCGTCTGTGCGTGTACGCTCGCGCGCTTCTCTTGCGCAAATGGTCAAACATCGCCAACGGCGAACGCCGCTTATGCCGCGCCGTCGGGAATGCGCAAGCCCCCGGCACGGGGGATCGATCGTGCTGTGCGTCGTTTGCGCGCTTGCGAGCTGTAAGACGCCATTAAGTCTTCTTCATTCAGGGCTCTTGGCAATTCAGCTGCCCTCCTCTCCCGCGGCGCGGCGTGGAGACGAGCCAGAGTTTACGTGCGCGATGCCTGTTGTTCTTCTCAGGGCGTTCGCCGGCGCTGGCTGCAAAATCCGGCGAGGCGTTTTGGTGCCTCCGACGGGTAATCGGTCCTGACGGGCAGTCAGCGGTTGGCCGCGCGCTCCGGCGTGCGTGTTCCCGACGTAATCTCGAAGCATTCTGCCGAATCTCTGATGACCGCAGCGGTGATTGCACGTAATGAGATGAGCGCCTGCAGGAGGGGCCGACGTGTCTACGCGCGTTACAAACGCTGACGGTTCAGCGGGCGCCAATGCGCGCACGCGTGTCGCGTATTGTGCTTTCACAAGCCAACGCAACTCGCGTAACTGGCCGGAGATGGCAGTGCACATTCGTCATACCCACACAAGCAAGGTGATTCGATCAGTGCTTAGCAATACCTAGTTTGTTATTGTTGTTAAAGTGACGTGTGTGATGCATTTCCACTAGATATGAAAAGGTAAAGGTGCAGCCCTGAAATGTCTTGCTCGCACGACTGCTGGCGGAAGGGCCTGCACTAGAGGGTCCTGTGGAGAGCCCCTCCAGAGTGTATTTTGGCCTCCTCTTCTATGCCGGTCAGGATTCTTTAGAAGAGGTGAGAATATCCACACTTTACCCCGCCACACGCGACCGGCCGATGGCCTAACCGTCGTGCATCAATTTATTAAACTTTTCTGTAACCAGGTACGGCCCACTCAGCTATGTAGCCCTTTTTTAAAAAGTAACCTGGCCACAAATGAAAGCTTAACGAAGTGGCTTATCATGTGGAAATTTATAGCAGCCAAATACTCTAAATATTCAAAATGTGTGGAAGGAAAAACCGGAGGATCCGGAGAAAAATCCACGCAACCACGGGAAGAGAGATACATAAACTCCAAATATACATCAGGGGTCGGGGTCGGGATTGAAACCACGACCTCCTGCATACCAGGCGAGGTAGTGTTTAACTGCCGCTCCAGGAGATTGAACTGGCGGCCCCTGGATTGCACGTTTGACGCGATAGTCATGAAGCCACATCTGTTAACGGGAGCACTGAAAACCCCTCTGAGGTCGCTTTTATCTCCCTCAGTCGACGGATTCTTTGCGGTCGGCGTGGTGGCTGCAGAAGTGCTGATGCCTGCGCGTGAAGGCGAACTCCGGAAAGAGCTCATGAACGAGCGCACGGCTTGTGCCTGGTGGAAGATTCACCGCGCGCAGACAACATCCTCACTCGGTCACCTGCTGTTCAGCGATCGATTGCAACGGGGGCCGGAGCAGCAGCAACGCAATCGCTGGTTGCGTGCGCCGCCTTCGGGCACTCGGGCTCCGTCGGATGCGCTCATGAGTGATGTTCTTGAGCAGTCTCGATTATTAAGTGCCGTGGGTTTTTTTTGCTGTTGTTGCTAAAGTCGACGCACGGCAGTGATTTTGCACAGCCAGGCTCGGATGAGTTAATGGCGACGATTCATTAGCGGCCCGGGATGCATTACACCCTGCTAACCACGCTGGGTTCTCGGGTATACGGATACTCTGATACACGGATACTCTGCTACACAGATACTCTGGTACACGGATACTCTGGTACACAGATACTCTGATACACGGATACTCTGATACACGGATACTCTGGTACACGGATACTCTGGTACACAGATACTCTGATACACGGATACTCTGGTACACGGATACTCTGATACACGGATACTCTGGTACACAGATACTCTGGTACACGGATACTCTGGTACACAGATACTCTGATACACGGATACTCTGGTACACGGATACTCTGATACACGGATACTCTGGTACACGGATACTCTGGTACACAGATACTCTGGTACACAGATACTCTGGTACACAGATACTCTGGTACACGGATACTCTGATACACGGATACTCTGGTACACGGATACTCTGGTACACAGATACTCTGGTACACAGATACTCTGGTACACGGATACTCTGGTACACAGATACTCTGGTACACAGATACTCTGGTACACAGATACTCTGATACACGGATACTCTGGTACACGGATACTCTGGTACACAGATACTCTGGTACACAGATACTCTGGTACACGGATACTCTGATACACGGATACTCTGGTACACGGATACTCTGGTACACGGATACTCTGGTACACAGATACTCTGATACACGGATACTCTGGTACACGGATACTCTGGTACACAGATACTCTGGTACACGGATACTCTGGTACACGGATACTCTGGTACACGGATACTCTGGTACACAGATACTCTGGTATACAGATACTCTGATACACGGATACTCTGATACACGGATACTCTGGTACACGGATACTCTGGTACACGGATACTCTGGTACACGGATACTCTGGCACACGGATACTCTGGTACACAGATACTCTGATACACGGATACTCTGGTACACGGATACTCTGATACACGGATACTCTGCTACACGGATACTCTGGCACACGGATACTCTGGTACACAGATACTCTGGTACACGGATACTCTGGTACACGGATACTCTGGTACACAGATACTCTGGTACACGGATACTCTGGTACACAGATACTCTGATACACGGATACTCTGGTACACGGATACTGTGGTACACGGATACTCTGGCACACGGATACTCTGGTACACGGATACTCTGGTACACGGATACTCTGGCACACGGATACTCTGGTACACAGATACTCTGATACACGGATACTCTGGCACACGGATACTCTGGTACACGGATACTATGGTACACGGATACTCTGGTACACGGATACTCTGGTACACGGATACTGTGGCACACGGATACTCTGGTACACGGATACTATGGTACACAGATACTCTGATACACGGATACTCTGGTACACGGATACTCTGGCACACGGATACTATGGTACACGGATACTCTGGTACACGGATACTCTGGTACACGGATACTGTGGCACACGGATACTCTGGTACACGGATACTATGGTACACAGATACTCTGATACACGGATACTCTGGCACATGGATACTATGGTACACGGATACTCTGGTACACAGATACTCTGATACACGGATACTCTGGTACACGGATACTCTGATACACGGATACTCTGGCACACGGATACTCTGGTACACGGATACTCTGGCACACGGATACTCTGGTACATGGATACTCTGGCACACGGATACTCTGGTACACGGATACTCTGATACACGGATACTCTGGCACACGGATACTCTGGTACACGGATACTCTGGTACACGGATACTCTGGTACACGGATACTCTGGTACACGGATACTCTGGTACACGGATACTCTGGTACACGGATACTCTGGCACACGGATACTCTGGTACACGGATACTCTGGCACACGGATACTCTGGTACACGGATACTCTGGCACACGGATACTCTGGTACACGGATACTCTGGTACACGGATACTCTGGCACACGGATACTGTGGCACACGGATACTCTGATACACGGATACTCTGGTACACGGATACTCTGGTACACGGATACTCTGGCACACGGATACTGTGGCACACGGATACTCTGGCACACGGATACTCTGGTACACGGATACTCTGGTACACGGATACTGTGGCACACGGATACTCTGGTACACGGATACTCTGGCACACGGATACTCTGGTACACGGATACTCTGGTACACGGATACTCTGGTACACGGATACTCTGGCACACGGATACTCTGGTACACGGATACTCTGGTACACGGATACTGTGGCACACGGATACTCTGGTACACGGATACTCTGGTACACGGATACTCTGGTACACGGATACTGTGGCACACGGATACTCTGGTACACGGATACTATGGTACACGGATACTCTGGTACACGGATACTCTGGTACACGGATACTCTGGTACACGGATACTCTGGTACACGGATACTCTGGTACACGGATACTGTGGCACACGGATACTCTGGTACACGGATACTGTGGCACACGGATACTCTGGTACACGGATACTCTGGTACACGGATACTCTGGTACACGGATACTCTGGCACACGGATACTCTGGTACACGGATACTCTGGTACACGGATACTGTGGCACACGGATACTCTGGTACACGGATACTCTGGTACACGGATACTCTGGTACACGGATACTGTGGCACACGGATACTCTGGTACACGGATACTATGGTACACGGATACTCTGGTACACGGATACTCTGGTACACGGATACTCTGGTACACGGATACTCTGGTACACGGATACTCTGGTACACGGATACTCTGGTACACGGATACTGTGGCACACGGATACTCTGGTACACGGATACTCTGGTACACGGATACTGTGGCACACGGATACTATGGTACACGGATACTCTGGTACACGGATACTCTGGCACACGGATACTCTGGTACACGGATACTCTGGTACACGGATACTCTGGTACACGGATACTGTGGCACACGGATACTGTGGTACACGGATACTCTGGTACACGGATACTCTGGTACACGGATACTCTGGTACACGGATACTGTGGCACACGGATACTCTGGTACACGGATACTGTGGTACACGGATACTCTGGTACACGGATACTGTGGCACACGGATACTCTGGTACACGGATACTCTGGTACACGGATACTGTGGCACACGGATACTCTGGTACACGGATACTATGGTACACGGATACTGTGGTACACGGATACTCTGGTACACGGATACTGTGGCACACGGATACTCTGGTACACGGATACTCTGGTACACGGATACTCTGGTACACGGATACTCTGGTACACGGATACTGTGGCACACGGATACTCTGGTACACGGATACTCTGGTACACGGATACTCTGGTACACGGATACTGTGGCACACGGATACTCTGGCACACGGATACTCTGGTACACGGATACTGTGGCACACGGATACTCTGGTACACGGATACTCTGGTACACGGATACTGTGGCACACGGATACTCTGGTACACGGATACTGTGGCACACGGATACTCTGGTACACGGATACTCTGGTACACGGATACTGTGGCACACGGATACTCTGGTACACAGATACTGTGGCACACGGATACTGTGGTACACGGATACTCTGGTACACGGATACTCTGGTACACGGATACTCTGGTACACGGATACTCTGGTACACGGATACTCTGGTACACGGATACTCTGGTACACGGATACTCTGGTACACGGATACTCTGGTACACGGATACTCTGGTACACGGATACTCTGGTACACGGATACTCTGGTACACGGATACTCTGGTACACGGATACTCTGGTACACGGATACTCTGGTACACGGATACTATGGTACACGGATACTCTGGTACACGGATACTCTGGTACACGGATACTCTGGTACACGGATACTCTGGTACACGGATACTATGGTACACGGATACTCTGGTACACGGATACTCTGGTACACGGATACTCTGGTACACGGATACTCTGGTACACGGATACTCTGGTACACGGATACTCTGGTACACGGATACTCTGGTACACGGATACTGTGGTACACGGATACTCTGGTACACGGATACTATGGTACACGGATACTCTGGTACACGGATACTCTGGTACACGGATACTCTGGTACACGGATACTCTGGTACACGGATACTCTGGTACACGGATACTCTGGTACACGGATACTGTGGTACACGGATACTCTGGTACACGGATACTGTGGTACACGGATACTCTGGTACACGGATACTGTGGTACACGGATACTGTGGTACACGGATACTCTGGTACACGGATACTCTGGTACATGGATACTCTGGTACACGGATACTGTGGTACACGGATACTCTGGTACACGGATACTCTGGTACATGGATACTCTGGTACACGGATACTCTGGTATACAGATACTATGGTACACGGATACTCTGGTACATGTGTAGTGGTGATACGCGCTGGGTGTATATGTCGTGTGCCAGCGCGTATGTACGGGTGTGTGTGTGGTGACGCACGCTGACGGGGAGGAGCAGGCGTCAGTGCGCGGGTGGGGGTAGTGCTGCTGATTGGCTGTGTGCCGGTGACGCGCCCAGAGGGAGTGATCGGGTAGCAGCGCGGTGTGATTGGTCGGGGAGTGGAAACACGCGCTGAGCGGAACCGGATCGTAGGGATAGCGCGTGGGGATTGGGTAACTGAGGAGCGGTGCCGACGTTGAGGTCCGCATCCGCTCCGTCTCCCGGGAAGAAGGGGTATATAAGGTGATGCACAGAGGAGCAGGGGCAGAAGTGGAACCATCTAAGAAAGGAAGACGAAGGTGCAGAGATAGAGCCCGGAGAGGAGAGTAATGGAGAGTAGAGGAGAGTAAGGTATAAGTGTGTAGCCAGCGAGAGAGAACGGTCTACACGAGCTGAGTAATGTATAGTGTGTAGCCAGCGAGAGGGAACGGTCTACACGAGCTGAGTAATGTATAGTGTGTAGCCAGCGAGAGAGAACGGTCTACACGAGCTGAGTAATGTATAGTGTGTAGCCAGCGAGAGAGAACGGTCTACACGAGCCGAGTATGCATACGGTGTAGCCAGCGAGAGAGGAAGGTCTACACGAGCCGAGTATGCATACGGTGTAGCCAGAGAGAGAGATGCAAAGTCTACACGAGGCGAGTGGAGAGTGTAGCAGAGGCGCAGAGTCTACACGAGGCGAGAGAGGAGTGTAGCCGAGGCGCGGAGTCTACACGAGGCACAGAGAGCCGGCAGCACAGAATCCAGAGTCAAGAGAAGCGCATTGTGAAGAAGAGAGGCCACGCGTTGTATTGTTACAAGTCAAGATTTAATAAAAGAAGTGTGTTCCCGTCAAGGAGTTTCCTGCCGTCATTTTCCAATACTTCATCTGGCGTCAGAAGTGAAACGGGCTTCCAAGTATGGAGACGAGGAAGACCCGTAGGACCCACGGGATTGACCGCGAGGAAGACCTGGACGACTCGGGGCCGCTGGTGGCGGGGGGTGAGGAAGAGGACTTGCCCACGCTGCAGGGTCCGTCGACGGCGCCGGCCGAGCGACCGGGGACAGACGCCGGGCTTCGTGAGGCGCACTCCCGACTGGCGGAGCTGCTGCTCGCCGCCGCGTCCATCTTGGCGGAGATCAGCTCGTCGGGAGGAGCGGGGACGGTGGGGGACATTTTACAAGGTCGCCCCGCAGATTCCCGCCAAAACGAATGGGGGATTCCCGCCATTGCGCCTGGGCCTACTTTTGGCGGGAACGGCGAGCGCCACGTGGTGGTGGGTTCCCAAGCGCGCGCATCGACGTCATCAGCGCGCGAGGGGGTCCGCCATCTTACGTCTGCTGCTGGAGCCGCCATCTTAGACACCGACGGACAGGCGGAGAGGAACCACGCGGCGGATGACTTCATTTTTCAGCAGCGCCTGCCCACGTTGTCAGCCTTCAAGGCGGAAGGCGGAGACTGGGGCCAATTTCAGCGAAGGTTTTTGGCGCATCAAGAGATGTCAGCGTGGTCCGATGCTACGGCGCTGCGGGCATTGCCCGCCATGCTGGACGACGATGCGCTCGCGGCCTTCAGGGCTGCACGGAAGTCGGACCGCTCCACGCTGAAGGATGCGCTGGGTTTGTTGGCCAGGGTCTACGGGCCTCCCTCTACGTGCCGCCATCTGTTCTACGCAAGACGGAAAGCGGCCACGGAGACCGCGCTGGCCTATCGCACGGCGTTGCTGGCTCTTGCTGATGCTGCGTTCCCTCGGATGGACGAGGAGGGCCAAGACGCGATGGTTTTGGAGCAGCTGCTCAAGTTGGCGCAGGACCTGGGGGTCCCTATCAACACAGCTGACGAGATTGATATTTCTTCTTTGAGAGTCGCCACGAGTATTCAAGCGCACGAGGCCCTGCAACGGAAGCAAGGCGTTGGTTGCAACGCTGCTGTCGTCGCAGCCCCGGGTTTGGTGGTCGCCGAACCCCAAGTCGTCAGCCCACGAGAGGAGGCGTTCGCCACGGGACGACCAGGGGACTGGAGGCCGGGGGCCCGGTCGCCTCTGCGATCGGGCCGAAAGTCGGAGCAACCAAGATCTACTCCGACCCTCGTCACGTGCTATAACTGCGGCCTCCGGGGCCACGTGGCGTCCGGGTGCCGCGCTCCGCGGCAGCGCGCCATGGGAGCTCGGCTGGACGACGACCGAGAGCCCAAGTCATCTCTACAATCCCCGGCAAGTCGCGGCACCTCACACGCTCGGCCTGTTTATTCGGCACACATGGGACGCCGCGTTGCGGCGGAGGAGGGCCGGTTAAGGTTCGGGGATTCGGTTCGGCGAGGGGGGTTCGGCCGGGACCAGGGAGACATTGAATGGGCGGAATTGGGGCATAGAATTGTGGCTGCTTCGGCGGGTTCGTCCGTTGTTACGGGATCTATTGATGGGGTTGAGATTAGGGTGTTAGTGGACACGGGGGCATCGGCAACTATTATATCGGACCTCATTTATAATATTCTTCCGGTCCAATGTCGTCCGCTGCTTCCAGTGGATGTGCCATTTTACGCCGCTAATGGGGGATCGTTGGGCATTATCGGTCAGGTTAGGGCGTCCATTTGCATTGGAGATATCAAATTGTCGGGACCCGTTTTCGTTTCGTCTTCTTTGGCAGTTCCGTGTCTTTTGGGCACTGACTTTTTGGCTAAAATGCCCATTAAAATTCTTATCGATCAACGATGCATTGAACTGCCATCGGGTCGCCGGATTTCATTTTTGACGGGCCCTACTGACATTCGGACGGCGTGCGCTACGATACAAGCGGTGGCGACGCAGACAGTGCAAGTGCCCCCGGGTTCACAGATGTTGATTCCCCTCCGGTTGCGGAAACCATGGGTGAGGGAGGCTTCGGGACAGAGTATGCTTTTGGGTCCTT
The DNA here is from genome assembly GCF_964198595.1 of Lampetra fluviatilis. Taxonomy (NCBI): domain Eukaryota; kingdom Metazoa; phylum Chordata; class Hyperoartia; order Petromyzontiformes; family Petromyzontidae; genus Lampetra; species Lampetra fluviatilis. Next base: position 13,029,786 of record NC_136294.1, on the reverse strand, counting down.
CTAACAAGGCTGTCGGGGGTCTTGATTTATCGGTGGCTCACACTTTGGTGCGGGCTGACAGGGATCCGTTTGTGATGGTTTTGAACGCGGGGTCGCGACCAGCTGTCATTCCGCAGGGCACCGTGCTGGCTCACGCGGCGCAGGTCCCTGGGGATGATGGGTTGGTTGCGCAGGTGGGCTCGAGCCCCGCGCGGAACGTTGAGCCAAGGGAAGACCTTGAGTGGGTCCATTCGTTATGTGCCGCCTCGGACGATTTGTCGGCGGCGCAGTTGGGTGCGCTGCGCGAGTTGCTCATTGAATTCTCTGATGTATTCAGTAAACATAAGTATGACATTGGGTGCACGGATTTGTTGCACCATCACATTTAAACGGGCGATGCGGCGCCGGTCAGGCTAAATCCCTTCCGACTGAGTCCCGTGGAGAAGGAACATGTTCAGTCGGCTGTTAACGATATGCTAGAAGCTGATATTATTTCGCCCTCCTCTAGCCCGTGGGGAGCGCCTATTGTGCTGGTTAAGAAGCAGGACGGGTCCCTGCGATTCTGCGTTGATTTCCGTCGCCTGAATAAGATCTCTGTGGCTGACGCGTATCCGCTCCCCAGGATGGATGAGTCCCTCGATGCATTGTCTGGTGCGCGATATTTTTCGACTCTTGATTTGTTATCGGGGTTTTGGCAGTTGCCGCTCGACGAAGAGTCGAAACCTAAGACAGCATTTCGGACTCCAGGGGGGCTGTTCCAGTTTAACCGGTTACCCATGGGACTTCACTCCTCTCCAGCGACGTTTCAGCGACTTATGGAGCTGGTTTTGTCGGGCTTGCAGTGGGATACATGCTTGATTTATATGGACGATGTCATTGTTTTCAGTAAAACGTTTGAGGAACACCTCCGGCGATTGAGAGGGGTGTTCTTGCGAATGCGATCGGCTAAGTTGAAATTTAAACCGGCCAAATGTCACCTCCTTCGTAGGTCCGTTAGATACTTGGGTCACATTGTCGATTCTTCGGGGATCTCCACCGATCCCGCGAAGACGGATTGTGTCGGTTCGTGGCCGACACCTACGTCCGTTTCCGACGTGCGTAGTTTCATCGGGTTTGCTTCTTATTATCGGCGGTTCGTTGAGCACTTCGCCACTATTGCAAAACCCTTGCACGCTCTAACGGCGAAGGGAGTGAAGTTCAAATGGGGACCGGAGGAGGAGGCCGCGTTTCGCTCCCTCCGGGACGCCTTGGTGGGTGCCCCACCCTTGTGTTATCCCGATTTTGCCAGTCCCTTTTTGCTGGACACGGATGCTAGCAACACGGGCATTGGGGGGGTGCTATCCCAAGTCGTTGGGGGTGTCGAAAGAGTTGTCGCCTACGGTAGTAGGGTGTTGTCTCCGGCGGAGCAGCGCTACTGTGTCACCCGTCGCGAGCTGCTTGCCATTGTTTTTTTTGTGCAGCAGTTTAGGCCATATCTTTATGGTCGTCACTTTACAGTCAGAACGGACCACGCGGCGCTGCAGTATTCATTGAGGGTCGCCCAGCCCTCGGGCCAGTTGTCGCGTTGGTTGGAAGTCCTCCAGGACTATCAGTTTACGACTACGTACCGTAAGGGGTTGCGACACACGAATGCCGATTGCTTGTCGCGGTTGTTGCCTTGTGATGAATGCGCGTGTTTGTCGGGATCGGCGCGCTGTAAACCGACGCTTGCGGGGGAGATGGGGGCACTGGCTGCGACAGCGGGCGCACCGATCGGGGATGATTCCACTGCCTCTCAGGGTCGGGACTCGCTGCTCTCGCTGTCACTCAGCGAATGGGGCCGCCTCCAGATGGCGGACAGCTCGCTGCTAGCATTGCGCCGCAAGGTTGGGGGTCCCGAGGGGGACCAGGAGCGTACCGGCTCCTATGTACTTGAGCGGGGCGTGTTATTGAAATGGGACAGTTTGTCCCGGCGGAACGCACTCGTGGTGCCTTCCGCTGTGAGGGGGAGGGTTGTCTTGGCGGCACACGAACGCCTCTTGCACTTGGGAGTTAACAAGACGCTTGCCCTGCTTCAGCGTGACTATTACTGGCCGGGAATGGGAAGTGATGTGGTGCATATTCTGAAGGGGTGCGTTGAGTGCGCCAGGCGTAAACCACCGGCCGTGGCAGCTAATCCACCGCTGCAATCTATTCAGGTCTCGCGTACCAACGAGCTCGTTGCACTCGATATTTTGGGGCCCTTCCCAGTCACGCCGAGAGGGAATAAATATTTGTTTGTGGGGGTCGAATACTTTACCCGATGGCCTATGGCGTGGCCTCTCGCTAACCAGTCGGCAGCGGCTGTGACGGATGCCTTCGTCCAGGGCTATGTCCTGGACAAGGGGGCTCCCGAACGCCTGCTGACCGACCAAGGTAAAAATTTTTCGAGTAAATTGTTGCAAGAGGTGTGCGATCTGTTGGGTACCAAGAAGGTGCGTACCTCCCCGTACCACCCGCAGACTGACGGGATGGTGGAGAGACTCCACAAAACCTTGACTTCCATGCTGTGCCAGCAGGTGTGCGAGGCACATGTAGATTGGGACCTGCAGGTCCCGGGAGTCCTTGCCGCGTATAGAATGGCCCCCCATGCAGCTACGGGGTTTTCCCCATTCTATTTGATGTACGGTCGGGAAGCTGACCCGCCAATAGAAACGCAACTTGGCCTGTCCGCTCCACGAACTAATTCTAATTTGGCAGAACATATTAAGTTTAATATTCACAAGCTGACAGAGGCGAGGGAGGCCGCGCGGCTTAATTCGCGGGCTCGCCAAATTGCTAATGAACGGTTGCGGGCACGGAAGGTGTCCATGCACGAATGGAAACCAGGTGACAGGGCCTGGCTGCATTGCCCTCAGGCACCCTTGGCTACGTCGCCTAAATTGTTGAGACCGTGGAGGGGACCCGTGGAGGTCGTGCGCGTTGCACGGCCCCAGTGCGTTCAGATAAAGTGGGGAAAGCGCCGGTGGTACGTTCACCCCTCCCGACTGAAACCGTTCTCGCCTCCATATGGCCTCCCCTTGTGTCGTGATGGCCGGGCGTGTGACGTGACCGGCGACCCAGAGGGGGAAATGTCTCTGCCTGATCCACACGTATTTTCGCCTGATCTGCTCCCAGGTGTCTCGGAACTGACAGCTGCCGATCACCGGCGGCCGGATCTCCGCGGCGGGGCCGGCCCTTTCAGGCCCGTTCCGCGCCGTCTGGAGCAGCCGGAACCGCCGGACGGTCGTCAGTGTCCCGCCCCATACGATGGACCAGCCAGACGGACTCGCGCCAGGTCGTGCTACTTTGCATGACCTGCCTCGTGAGGAGTCGGGGCAGTTGGAGCGCCTCGTCACTGCGTGTAGTCGCAGGGACGTGGGGCGCGTTCGTTTCGAATTTGCTCGTATCGTGTTATTGTTGACTTTTCGGGTTCATTGTCAATCTGTACATAGTTATTCTTGTTGTTGTTGTTGTGGTGTTATGTTACGGGGCACACTCGGGGGGTTACGGGGTTTTTTTTTGTTGGTTGTCGTTTTATCGTCGCGGTTGGTTGTTGTTAGCAGCCGGGCCGGCTGCGAGCTATGTGGGAGGGGGTGATGTAGTGGTGATACGCGCTGGGTGTATATGTCGTGTGCCAGCGCGTATGTACGGGTGTGTGTGTGGTGACGCGCGCTGACGGGGAGGAGCAGGCGTCAGTGCGCGGGTGGGGGTAGTGCTGCTGATTGGCTGTGTGCCGGTGACGCGCCCAGAGGGAGTGATCGGGTAGCAGCGCGGTGTGATTGGTCGGGGAGTGGAAACACGCGCTGAGCGGAACCGGATCGTAGGGATAGCGCGTGGGGATTGGGTAACTGAGGAGCGGTGCCGACGTTGAGGTCCGCATCCGCTCCGTCTCCCGGGAAGAAGGGGTATATAAGGTGATGCACAGAGGAGCAGGGGCAGAAGTGGAACCATCTAAGAAAGGAAGACGAAGGTGCAGAGATAGAGCCCGGAGAGGAGAGTAATGGAGAGTAGAGGAGAGTAAGGTATAAGTGTGTAGCCAGCGAGAGAGAACGGTCTACACGAGCTGAGTAATGTATAGTGTGTAGCCAGCGAGAGGGAACGGTCTACACGAGCTGAGTAATGTATAGTGTGTAGCCAGCGAGAGAGAACGGTCTACACGAGCTGAGTAATGTATAGTGTGTAGCCAGCGAGAGAGAACGGTCTACACGAGCCGAGTATGCATACGGTGTAGCCAGCGAGAGAGGAAGGTCTACACGAGCCGAGTATGCATACGGTGTAGCCAGAGAGAGAGATGCAAAGTCTACACGAGGCGAGTGGAGAGTGTAGCAGAGGCGCAGAGTCTACACGAGGCGAGAGAGGAGTGTAGCCGAGGCGCGGAGTCTACACGAGGCACAGAGAGCCGGCAGCACAGAATCCAGAGTCAAGAGAAGCGCATTGTGAAGAAGAGAGGCCACGCGTTGTATTGTTACAAGTCAAGATTTAATAAAAGAAGTGTGTTCCCGTCAAGGAGTTTCCTGCCGTCATTTTCCAATACTTCACATGGATACTCTGGTACACGGATACTCTGGTACACGGATACTGTGGTACACATATACTCTGGTATACAGATACTGTGGTACATGGATACTGTGGTACACAGATACTGTGGTACACAGATACTGTGGTATACGGGTAAGTGGGTACACGGTGGTCAATGTCTGTGTCGCGTAGTTGATTATTTAATGGCTGCGTCACGAGGACACACGCTATTGCCCTAGTTAGGATGCAGTGTTTTAGTTTATTTTTACACTTTATTGTTACTATATATTTGTGACCTAGTTTACACGAGCGCCCTTCTTAAAACTATTATAATTACCACTTTTTAAAATTAAAATATTTCACCTGGATAATCTAGTTTGCAAGGGTGTCCAGGGTTTCGATTGACAAATAGCAAAGTGTAATGACAACTACACAACACACACATACACTCTGAGACATATACATACTCACATATACATGTGTACATTGAGACATATACAAACACAGACACGAGACAAAGATGCCCCGTATCGCATTAACAGACTGTTGAGACACAAGTGCTCTTAGTGAGCACCAATGAAGGCCGGCACAGCACACGAAGGGGTGGGTGGCCAGCACCACTCCCTTTTGTCTTCCCATTGGTCGATGTTTACACACCGCACCAGGTACTCGTTTGAGGCTGAGTCGGCCTAGGGGAGGCTCAGAACCGGTTCAGATAATCGTCACTAGCGGTAGCCGTGAGCAGGAATCAAAATTGGTTCATCGGGTTCGTAGTGCAGCGCGCTAACCGCTACACTACCGCTCCCCTCTAAACACATATACCCTCACACATACATAGACATGTTCACTCACACACACAACAACAATGTTCACCACTAAGTGGCGGTGACGTCTCCACTGCGCTTGTGCCAGGCTAGGTGCACTTTGAGGCCACTTGAAGTGTCGAAGGCCCGCTGGCAGGAGGTCACTGGACAGACCCAGGTGCCACGGGTCGACTGACTGAGTTGACTGGCTGATGCACCACCTGTGCTCCGCACTGTGCCAACGTTCTCCATTTTAGCCGCCCCGCTCGTTGTTGTGAGTGTCGCTCCTCTGCCCTACGTTGTTGATGGAGGGCGACTGCCTCCAACTCTCCAGTTGCGTCATTCATGAACCTCCCCCACAGAGGCCGATCTTGACACCACTGGTTCCAGTAATCAGCTCTACGTCCTTCTGTACCACATCACTTCATCTATAATAGAGGTTTTTGGGTTAGATCGCGTAAAAATATAAATGTGCCATTAAAACCCGCCACCACACGACACAGCCAACTAGTAAGGTTTGTCACGTAAACAGAACGTGCCAATTCGTCACTAGTACAGCACACCGGTGTGTTGGAGAGCCAAGCCACAACATTTACAATCTGAGTACGACGTTTCGCCAGTAATTACAACTAGCTTCATCAGGCGACAGCCACATTTGTGGAGAAGTCCACCTGTTTCGTTCGTTATATAGAGGCGTAGATGTGTTGACCACGCTTCTGCACTCTTGCGCCACGAGGGGGGGGGGGGATCTATTCTCCAGCTCATGCCACGCCCATTCATGTCACGCCAATTTAGCCCCCTCTATGCAGCCAAACAGAAGCTGCTTAAGCATTCAGTGGCTGGGCATGCGGGCTACATGACCCAGCCAATGGAGCCTCGCTGGCCGGAGGAGCTCACTGATGGGACTGTGCCCAGATCTTTCAAGGATATATGGGCTACTCACACAATCGAGTCTGGTTAAACCCAGGATGGATCATAGGCAGGCTAGCCTTAAATATTTCAAACCGGTGCAGATATACCTTTAGAGGGCTCGACGTTTCACAAGCATAGTGAAAAGGGGGAATGATAGACCAGGTAGCTTCCACACAGTGTTACACAGGAGCAGGGGGAGGCAATGATGCCAACCCCAGTTGCAAGCGATGATGACGTTCTCAATTGCGACCTGTGTCAACTAGACGAGACCAGGCTAGTATGTGTTTGAGTGGGGTCCGAGATGGATGATTGCCACCACAGTGAAAGTATGGTCGCCATATCTTGCATATGACAAGCCGATGGTCAGTCGGAAGATCAGTTCCATGGTAGTTTCTGGTGTCGAGGATATGGGCCCGGGTCCACTGTTCTGTCACAAAATAGTCCAGCAGATGTTCTTCCTTGGATCCGGCGTGCATCCACCTTCCGTTATTACAAATATCTTATACACATACAAGACAAAGATCCCCGTATAGCCTTAAAAGACTGTTGGGGCAATTGCTGTTGGCGAGCACCTTTGAAGGCCGGCACGGCACACGAGGGGGTAGGTGGCCAACACCACGCCCGGCCGCCTTTGTCTCCCCAGTGGCGATGTTACACACCATACCAGGTATCCATTTGAGGCTGAGTCCACCTAGGGGAGGCCCATGTCCGGTTCAAATAATCGTCGCTGGTGTTGGCCGTGAGTGGCAATCGAACCCGGGTCGCCAGTTCCGTAGCAAAAGTGAGCTAACTGTTACACTCACATTCCCACATATCAATACTGTGCAAAATGCTGAAATAAATATTCATCACAGTTAAAGGTGGACATCCTATGTTATGACAGCTTCCAGATCAAAGGGAACCTTTACTTTACTGTCTCAGAGCCAACTTGAGACAAGTCTGTGGTCTGGCAATCGCTTATCTCTGATAGGGGTACCGAGTTGCCTGTTACTGTCCCAGACACGCGTGTGTCTCGCTGGTAACACGCGTGTGTCTCGCTGGTAACACGTGTGTGTCTCGCTGGTAACACGCGTGTGTCTCGCTGGTAACACGCGTGTGTCTCGCTGGTAACACGAGTGTCCGCTGGTAACACGCGCGTGTCTCGCTGGCACCACGCGTGTCCGCTGGTAACACGCGTGTCCGCTGGTAACACGCGTGTGTCTGGCTGGTAACACGCGTGTGTCTCGCTGGCACCACGCGTGTCCGCTGGTAACACGCCTGTCCGCTGGTAACATGCGTGTCTCGCTGGTAACACGCGTGTGTCTCGCTGGTAACACGCGTGTGTCTCGCTGGCACCACGCGTGTGTCTCGCTGGCACCACGCGTGTCCGCTGGTAACACGCGTGTGTCTGGCTGGTAACACACGTGTGTCTCGCTCGTAACACGCGTGTGTCTCGCTGGCACCACGCGTGTCCGCTGGTAACACGCGTGTCCGCTGGTAACACGCGTGTGTCTGGCTGGTAACACGCGTGTGTCTCGCTGGCACCACGCGTGTCCGCTGGTAACACGCCTGTCCGCTGGTAACATGCGTGTCTCGCTGGTAACACGCGTGTGTCTCGCTGGCACCACGCGTGTGTCTCGCTCGTAACACGCGTGTGTCTCGCTGGCACCACGCGTGTGTCTCGCTGGTAACACGCGTGTGTCTCGCTGGCACCACGCGTGTGTCTCGCTGGTAACACGCGTGTGTCTCGCTGGCACCACGCGTGTGTCTCGCTGGTAACACACGTGTGTCTCGCTGGTAACACGCGTGTGTCTCGCTGGAATCATGTCTACATTAACCACATTGCTTGTGGTCAGAATGCAAATCAAAAACATACTCTGATAATATATGCATATTACAACTTTTGGCATCCTCTGGTCTAACACCGTTTGAAACGAGGCTCAAAAGAAAGCTGTCTCTGGTGTGGACCAATCAGTTTCAAGGACAATGCATATATTATCAGAGGTTTTTGTTTGCATTCTGACCACAACAATTGTGGTCAATGCAGACATGATTTCTTGTAAAAGGTTTCAGTTTGGTGTTTTAACATCTTAACACACCTGTTTTGTTGCCAGATAAAAGGGGAAAAACCTATTATCATATTGTGGTTCATTTGTGTCAAGCATTTTGTGTGTGATGAGTGTGACCTTATAATGAATGAATGGGTGCACTGGAATGAGTGGATTGGTGGAAGGTCGTGTGTGGTGGGGCAAAGTGTGGGTAACTGCCACCTTTTTCGACTTGCTTGGCCAGCGTGGAAGAGTAGGCAAAAGTACACCACAGAGGGGGCTCTCCAGGGGCACCCTTCTGGTGGAGGCCCTCCCGCCAGCAGCGGCACGAGCGAGCGATTGCAGGGGGGCTGCCCCTTTATCTCTCACGTTTACGGAGACTGTTTTTTTTATCGTAAAGTGTGCAGTTCCATTTTAATCAGACTAATAATTATTATTGTTAAAATTTCTTCATGCAGTGTAGTATTATAGTATTCTGGATAGGTTGTAGATCCACAGTGATTTAATTACAATCGTAGAACAATCTCTCTCTCTTGTTGAGACGTTTTGAGGTACGGAGCGCAAATACAGAGTGAATGAAATGTAAATCAGAGTCTTAAAATATATTTTCGGGTCTCGGAGTGAAACAGGCAGCCCCTGTGTTTGCTTATCGGAGAATCCGAGTCGCAGATAAAAGTGTGAGTGCCAGCCCACAGACTTGTCTCAAAGTTGCCTATCGGATTGTGAAGTCAACGTTGACTTTGATACGCCGGCTGTCTCGTGCAAAGGATTGCCACCGTTTTACTATGTAGGAACGTTATCGCACAGACACCGCACGGCCTTCCTTGATAGACCTCGGCTGGCTGAGAAATATCTGGGTTTGCTCGACAGTAGGAAGCAAGCCATCCAATCTTGCTACAAATCAATTCCTGCCACCCGGATACAGATGCCTCTATCCCGGACTGTCCGGGTCCAACCCGGACTGGTGAAGCCCTATCTCTGTACATCTTGCAAACCTCACACTAGAAGTTACTTTTCACTGCAGTTTCGCCACAATGGATGTGCTACTTGAAGCTTGGGGGGACCCGAGTGAAACGCATTCAAAGGCTGAGTTAATGAAGCGGTTCGCAAGTATGGGGTCTTCGTTTAAGACGCGACCTGATGAGGTTAACGTTGCAAAGATGAATTGCGGCAAAGTGCTCGGTTGTACACCACCGTAATTTACGGTGGAGTGAAACATGCGGAGTGTAATTGCCACGGTTGCCCCACATAACAGTGGCTTCTCGAAGAATATTCATCAAAGCAAAAACCTCGATTTAAAACTATGTCGAAGTTTAGAATGATAATTTAAGCACGAAAACAATATTCCATGTAATTGATAAATCCCACTTGTTTGTATTTAAGTTTGAGATAAAACAGAGACATTTCATTCGCGTCTTCAGATTTCAAAGCTTTGCTTGTCCATCTGTGTTATGTGGTCATGAACATGTGTTTGATTATACATCCTATGTGGTCTAGGCGGCATGGGCTAGCGTAAGTACATTTCCCGTTTGTTACAGAGGTTCACAGTTCGCATGCAAGTGGTCGCCCTGGTTAATGCTGCCGGTGTAATAACGACGCTCGTCGTCTGCTTCACAGTGGATGTTCAAAGATCCCGTGTGACATCATTTTCAGGGCCAGGTCATTGCGTTCCGGCGTCAGGATCTAAATTTGTAATTTAAAAAATGACATCGCAAATTACTCAATTGGAAAATACGTAGCAATCATTCGCCCCCTTCTACGAAAAAGAATGGCAGGACCGTCATGAAAAAGAGTCATGTGACTCAGTGAGGCTTTCCTGAGTAAACGAGCCTAATAATAAACGAAAGACTGCCTCTCGTGATGGTATGCAGGTGCATGTTTGTGGGGCCACACACATGGTGTGTTTCCTGCTGCTATCCAGTCGCAGTATCCAGAAAATAAGAAAAAATATTTCACAGAAGGACTAGGGCTCATGCCGCATTCATTTTGACATTTATAAGAAGAAGAAAACACAAACTGAAAAATATAATAAAAAAAGTGTCCAGCTGCAGTGGGACAGCGCACAAGTTGAGGAACACAACAGGCGGCTGTCAACGGGCTAAACGAGGTGACGCGGTAAACACACCGGCAGCGTGACCTTGTTTTTTAAAAACTCAGGGGGCACGACACGGTCGGTGTTAAACAAACATTAAATCAAACCCTAAACGGAATGAGGAGCGATTACGATCGGCTCTATCGTGCGCCCCCCGCTGTAGCTCGCCCTCTCTCACCCCCCCTGGGTATAAAAGGAAACGCTGCGATGCCCATCGCGTAATTGTGATCGTTTTTGGGCCAACGTTTTTTTTTACTTGACTCTTATGAACTTGGCAGGGGAGGGGAGCTGAGCTTCTAGGAGGGCGGTGGGGGGGATGAGCTCCCTCCTCTGGATGTAAACTAATCTTCGGTTAGGCCAGGGATTCGTCAACCAAAATGACAAGAAGAGCGTTTTCTTTCCGAATTCGGTCAAAAAACCTCAATATTTCAAGAGTCCCAATGTACTGTGGTGAATACGAGATGGCTGTCCTTAATAAGTAACGTCACGAAGTAACGTCACGAAGCAGCGGTCCTTAAAGAGCCGCATGCGGATCCGGAGTCACAGGTTCCTGACCCCTGGGTTCGGCAACAGGGGCGCCGCGGTGCCGAGATGTTAACTCCCTCGCCTGGTATACAAGGAGGTCGTGGGCTTAATCCCAACCCTGACGCCTGTATATTTGGAGTTTGCATGTTGCTCTCTCGTAGGCCACGTAGATTTTTCTCCAGGGTCCTCCGGTTTTCCCCCTCCACACTTAGAATCGACATCACGCGTTTCGAGCGTTTGACTGCTGCGAAAAAAATTGCACGCGATGATAATCCGCCATGTCGTTGAGCTATCATTTTTGATGGCCAGGTCGCTTCTGAAAAAGAGCTGCATAGCTCAGTGGGGATTTACCTGGTAACAAGCAAAATGTTATTAGTTATAGTCACGTGTGAAACGATGGTTACGATGGCAGCTACACCATTGGGGCGGTGGGGAGGGGGGCATGCTGGGCTCAGTGGGGCCTTGCCTGGTAAAATAAAAAATAGTTTAATAGTTTTTACAGTTGATAGACTCGGCACTCTTGACAACGCACGGTGGCGTGGCGTTCACTCCACGGGGAACTCGGCGACCCCCCCCCCCCCGGTTCGTGAGGCAGATAAAACAAAAAACAAGCGGCATGCGATGATATTGTGCGATTTACCCCGACGCCGACACGGGACTAATTTAAAGGCGTGCGGTTTGTCACCGCACGCTGTCTCATCACTCTCACAAAGGTCCGGTGTGTACAGTTTTAATGTTTTCGTTTTTTTTCTTAAATGTGACGTGAGGTTATGCTAAAGTGTTTTAATGGGACGATCATTAGTAGGGATTTCAGTAGCTGACTGAGAAGCACTCCAACAAAACCGACTGTAGTGTTTTCATACTTGCCTCTTGACATTTTCCGATTTCGATTTATTTTTGACATTCAATCCGACTGGTGAAAACGAGAATTCTAATTGCATTCGACAAAGGGAATCTGCGTTAGCAGTTTCCTGGCTCTAAGATGATTCCACGTCATTACCAATTCTGGGCAAAACAAGCAGATCATGGGACCCCCTCTCGGGTAATAGGATGGAAACTCTGCTTAAGATCATTCATGCTTTCCTTATCTGTGAGGGAGTCTTCCTGCCTCGTCATGAGAAATAAGTGGTATACCTCTCAGGAAAAATTAATGTTACCATCGAATGTGTAGGCCATTAGTGTACAGGGCATTGCTCTGTTTGTAGAACTACTATCTGAACAACTTCTTGGTGGCTTTACACACGTCCTGTAATCTAGCGCTGTGGAGGCAGCGAGGGTTGGTGAATCACCGCACGAATGTTGTGAACCTCCCTCCCAGTGGGCGTCGAGGAGATGCCATACCCTGGCAGACCAGGAGGAGGCGGCACAGCAAGTGGACTAATCTCCATCTGTTTCCATCACTACGGAGATAGAGCGTTGCTCCCTCGCATGCGTGGGTTTTTTGCAGGCGTATAATAAACACAATTCATAATTAATTGGCTGTAAACATCTTAAAATTAACATCCAATGGAAGCCCTTCACTACCTCTCCTCCAGCGGGCATCTATTCTGAAGAGCATTCATGAGGGCATTTAGGCACCCCCTTATCCCCCTCCCTTCTTTCCCCTACAGGGGTATCAGCGCTTAGGAAGGGTTGTCGAGTTTATTGAATAATTTCATTGCAACGTGCGGTTTAAACAGGTTTCCATTGCACTGTAGTTCGTAATGTGTGTTTGTGCTGGTGCCAACCTCCTTTCATATCCTCTGTGTGTAGCGGAATCGTCTTGTGAATAAAATACTTTCGAAAAAATTAAATAAACGTCCAATGCAGGACCCTTGTGAAGAAGAGTCCCTAGGACTTAACGTGGCATTCCTGGATTATTATTATAATTTGTGATAAATGCGGGCCATAGGAAGTATAATCTTGGGCCTGTATTCCTCGTCACAATCTCGGCGTGGCTCAGGGTTGAGCCACTCCGTTGCCCTCACAGACCCCCACGGGTGGCTCAGCCGTGCCTACTCGGTTCACGCTCGGCTCGCTTGGATCCCGAGCGTGGCTGGGTTCACGTCGAGGGACGTGGGGAATCGCGGGGAGATACGGCGACACACACAGAGAGGCTCAGGGTCTTGAGACTCAGGGATGGTTCCATGCTCGGAGCCCCAGCTCAAGACGAGGAAAGCAAAGAGAGATGGTTAAAAAAAATTTGTGGTCAGCTTCAGCTTCAGCTCAAGTTAAACTACGAAACTATGAAACTACTTTTTATTTTACCAGGTAAGACCCATTGAGCTGTGTAGCTCTTTTTCAGAAGCAACCTGGCCACAAATGATAGCTCAACGAAGTGGTTTATCACGTGGTAATTTATAGCAGCCAAATACTCTAAACGCACGTTGATTCTAAATGTGGAGGAAAAAACCGGAGGACCCGGAGAAAAATGTACGCCACCATGGGGAGAATGTGCAAACTCCAAATATCCAGGCATCAGAGTCGGGATCGAACCCACAAAGTTAGGCACAGCTCTGAGCTGGCTCATCGAGAGCAGAGCCAAGACTGAACTGAGCCGTGACTAAGAATTGGGGCCTTAGAATACGTTGCTAATTTGAACAACGTTTCATCGTTGTGAGTTTGTAAACAAATCAAACGAGAGGGAGCACATTAAAATGCCTGCCTCAAGCAACGAGGAGTGTTTTTGTATTGCATGCTGCACTTCACTGCATGCAGCATGACGTCCATCCAATTTCCCAAGAGGACTGCAGAGAATGCATCCAGCACGGAGCAGTCATCTCAGACCGGTGGATATCTTTAATTTACAAATGGCAAGCGAGTTTTGTGGCTTACGGCAGACCGCACGAACACTTAAATCACACGACAGTTGCCCAATGAACTGGAGCCATGCAGGTTGTTGATTGTTCTGGAAGAAGTATTGGAAGAAGCGTGGGATACAGCAAGTGCGTTGTGTGAACAGGGCTCATGCGTCCCCGTATTCCTGTGTAGGCAGGATTCTTGTGCGCGAGCTCTGCACAGCAGAGCACTCGACAACTGTAACACGACCTGAACAAGGCACTCTCTGATGTTCATTTTAAAGCTTCTGCGGGAGGCAGTCACGCCCGATTGAGATTAACACGATCTCCCCTCCTGCTAACCCTCGCGGGCCATCCCTGGTCCGTCACATTATCATTCCCCTCTTGTGTTGCCCGCAAAAGCTCGGGAGTTGATGGTCTTACGGGCTCGCTAATCCAGCACAAGCCCCCCGCCTCCCCCCCCCCAGACGCTGCCATTTGATTACACGCTCCTCCGTGTCCATCGGCAAATGGGAGTTGACAGTGCAGCTGTTTGGCGCCGTGCTACGTGCGAGCGTGGTGACAAATTGAAATTTCTCCGTTTTCCTTGCCCCCGGTGGCTTGCGGCGTCTGCCC